>NW_026285609.1:0-142500 GCF_023373465.1 Oncorhynchus keta | reverse complement strand
ACACACAAACTCAAACACACTACACACAAACTCAAACACACAGATACTCATACACACTACACACAAACTCAAACACACAGATACTCATACACACTACACACAAACTCAAACACACTACACACAAACTCAAACACACAGATACTCATACACACTACACACAAACTCAAACACACAGATACTCATACACACTACACACAAACTCATACACACTACACACAAACTCAAACACACAGATACTCATACACACTACACACAAACTCATACACACTACACACAAACTCAAACACACAGATACTCATACACACTACACACAAACTCATACACACTACACACAAACTCAAACACACAGATACTCATACACACTACACACAAACTCAAACACACAGATACTCATACACACTACACACAAACTCAAACACACAGATACTCATACACACTACACACAAACTCATACACACTACACACAAACTCAAACACACAGATACTCATACACACTACACACAAACTCAAACACACAGATACTCATACACACTACACACAAACTCATACACACTACACACAAACTCAAACACGCAGATACTCATACACACTACACACAAACTCATACACACTACACACAAACTCAAACACACAGATACTCATACACACTACACACAAACTCATACACACTACACACAAACTCAAACACACAGATACTCATACACACTACACACAAACTCATACACACTACACACAAACTCAAACACACAGATACTCATACACACTACACACAAACTCATACACACTACACACAAACTCAAACACACAGATACTCATACACACTACACACAAACTCATACACACTACACACAAACTCAAACACACAGATACTCATACACACTACACACAAACTCATACACACTACACACAAACTCAAACACACACATACTCATACACACCACACACAAACTCATACACACTACACACAAACTCAAACACACAGATACTCATACACACTACACACAAACTCATACACACTACACACAAACTCAAACACACAGATACTCATACACACTACACACAAACTCAAACACACAGATACTCATACACACTACACACAAACTCAAACACACAGATACTCATACACACTACACACAAACTCATACACACTACACACAAACTCATACACACAAACTCAAACACACACATACTCATACACACTACACACAAACACACACAAACTCATACACACTACACACAAACTCAAACACACACATACTCATACATACTACACACAAACACACACATACTCATACACACTACACACACAAACTCATACACACTACACACACATACTCATACACACTACATACACACATTAGACACGTACATACTACACAATACACACATACACACCCACACCGGCTGACTGATACTTGGCATTATTTTGGAGCCATTGCCCTTCGGGAGTCTGTGTTCATTCAAGCGCTGTTCATCATCTGCCAAACACAACGCTGTCTCCCATCACACCTCGACAGAAAGGTGGACCCCAATCCGTCAGGATCAGGTGTGTACTGCTGTGTCTGCTACTCCTCCCTGAACAACAGGTCCTACATCTGTGGCCTGTTCTGTTTACCACGAGAGGAGCTGAACTAGAAGCACCACCAGTAGATGGATCTGGCTTCTTCATGGAACATTTGACTTTGTGAATAACGGCCTTGTAATATGGTTTTGTCAATAGGCGTAGTCGGAGGCATGTCATGTCTGCCAGACAGACTTCATGGAGCAGGGAAACGTGCTCCCTGCGCTCCGGCACCAGGATTGTGCGATCCGTTTCGGCAGATAGTTTGTTATTTAAAGATGGCGGCTGTCATCTTTCTGCAAACCCCTGGGAAACGCTGCCAGAATCAAGAGAATGAAGTCATAAATCCTCAGACATCTTTAATTAGCCAGGCTTGGAAACAGCTGACGTTGCCTTTGGTGTCCAATTTGTCCACTGATGAAAAGCAGCGATGGCTCCCAACCTTCTTCCCTCCTCCACTCATCAGACTTTCCTTGTCGCACCCTCTCTCTCTCTCACACTCTCTGTTACCCACTCACTTTGTCATTCTCTTTCTCTCTCTCTCTCTCTCTCTCTCTCTCTCTCTCTCTCTCTCTCTCTCTCTCTCTCTCTCTCTCTCTCTCTCACACACTCTCTGTTACCCACTCACTTTGTCATTCTCTTTCCCTCTCTCTCACTCTCTCTCACACTCTCTGTTACCCACTCACTTTGTCATTCTCTTTCCATCGCTCTCACTCTCTCTCACACTCTCTGTTACCCACTCACTTTGTCATTATCTTTCCCTCTCTCGCACTCGCTCTCTCTCTCTTCCACTTTCTGTCTCTCTCGCACTCTCTGTCTCTCTCTCGCACTCTCTGTCTCTCTCTCGCACTCTCTGTCTCTCTCTTGCACTCTCTCTCGCACTCTCTGTCTCTCTCTTGCACTCTCTCTCACTCTCTCTCTCTCGCGCTCTCTGTCTCTCTCTGTCTCTCTCTCTCTCTCTCTCTCTGTCTCTCTCTCTCACGCTCTCTGTCTCTCTCTCTCACGCTCTCTCTCGCGCTCTCTGTCTCTCTCGCACTCTCTGTCAAGCTCTCTCTCGCACTCTGTCTCTCTCTCTCGCACTCACACTCTCTGTCTCTCACTTACTCACATACTCACTCTTTCGTTCAATCTCTCACATATTTGCCACTGTACTCATCTGGCAGGGAGAGCCAGCCAAGCAATTTGTCCTGACCTCGAGTCGGTGGCCATATTTGCCCAGCCACAGTTTCTGTTGGCAGAGGGGTAGGCCCCATCTGTGACAGGATGTTTATAATGGTTGCCACAAGGCGGCCGTCAACCATCTCCATACAGTGTTTACAAGGCAGCCGTGTCATTTGGACGTGTACGGGGGACGCTGGTCATCACATGGGAAAACAGCCGAAATGAGACCCATTTCCTTTCACTCACTTCCTCCCTCTGCTCTCATCCCTTTTCTCTGCACTGGAAAAGCAGCTAGCCTCCTCCGTGTTGTCTGCCTAAGCCCTGAGCCTCTGGGATCAGTGGAAGCTTGCTGTAGACACATCCAAGTCCTCACTGTCACTGAGCCAGTGTCTCCTACAGGGTTGGATCAGTCACTGAGCCAGAGTGTCTCCTACAGGGTTGGATCAGTCACTGAGCCAGTGTCTCCTACAGGGTTGGATCAGTCACTGAGCCAGAGTGTATCCTACAGGGTTGGATCAGTCACTGAGCCAGAGTGTCTCCTACAGGGTTGGATCAGTCACTGAGCCAGAGTGTCTCCTACAGGGTTGGATCAGTCACTGAGCCAGAGTGTCTCCTACAGGGTTGGATCAGTCACTGAGCCAGAGTGTCTCCTACAGGGTTGGATCAGTCACTGAGCCAGAGTGTCTCCTACAGGGTTGGATCAGTCACTGAGCCAGTGTCTCCTACAGGGTTGGATCAGTCACTGAGCCAGAGTGTATCCTACAGGGTTGGATCAGTCACTGAGCCAGAGTGTCTCCTACAGGGTTGGATCAGTCACTGAGCCAGAGTGTCTCCTACAGGGTTGGATCAGTCACTGAGCCAGAGTGTCTCCTACAGGGTTGGATCAGTCACTGAGCCAGAGTGTCTCCTACAGGGTTGGATCAGTCACTGAGCCAGAGTGTCTCCTACAGGGTTGGATCAGTCACTGAGCCAGAGTGTCTCCTACAGGGTTGGAGCCAGACACTGAGACAGAGTGACTCCTACAGGGTTGGACCCAGACACTGAGACACAGGGACTCCTACAGGGTTGGACCCAGACACTGAGACAGAGTGACTTCTACAGGGTTGGACCCAGACACTGAGACAGAGTGACTCCTACAGGGTTGGACCCAGACACTGAGACAGAGTGACTCCTACAGGGTTGGATCCAGGAGGCCTGGGAGGATTAGCTAAATATGTTTTGCAGTTTAAAAGCAGTGTTCCAGTGTATTAGAGCTGACGATTCAGTACGTGCTCTCCAAGTATGTGGAGTTCTATGAGATGTGCTCTACATTGAGTTCTTAATGTTTTTCGAAACATTGTCCGTATCAATATATAGTGAAAATGATTCCTTTCTTTTTGTAGAGCGTTCGGTCGAGAAGAAAAAATGAATTCTGCTACAAAGACATATATTGCAGAGGGCTATTTCTTTCCACACCAGAGTATTGTTTAATGGCAATCAAATGACATTTTCAAATAGAAAACGGACTGTGAGCTTATTCCCTTTGGTTTTGACATGTTCCTATAATAATGGTCTCTTTGATGATCAGTCTTGCTGCAGGCCTATTTTGCAACTCATTAATACGAGACCGTTGACAAGGAAAGAGGGACGTCAGCAAATCCAAGACCACACGGCACATAATTATCTTCTGTTTCCCCTGATATATCCTCTGCCCATCTCGTTGCATCGCTATGGTTTTCATCTAAGAACATCTGCAGCCTCTCGCTTTGAAATCACTCGTCGCGCAACATGGAATTGAAAGGGTTTGCTTTGGAGCACTTTCAACTCCAACGGACGCATAGGTGTGGAGATTCACCCCACTGGGCCCAGATGTCATTTCAAAGTCTATTCCGCATCGGTTCACCGACGTTTCATTGAAACGACGTGAAAACAACTTTGATTCTTCCAGTGTGTCCTCAGTGGAACTCGTGTTCTCTCATTAAATGGTAATGAAAGAAGGAGAATATGTGTTTAAGCTCGGTGCTTCAGTGCCCCGAGGTAAAGCCTAGTGAGAGGCGCTGGGTTTCCGTGAGACATGAGTGATGTAATCATTAAGAGGGAGAAATCTGCACGCAGGATGACCTCATCTCGATCTCTTTAAGAGGGGAGTGAGAGTGGGCTGATACCTTTTGTTGGTGGCACAGATAGTGTGTGTGTGACACATTTTAGTTACCGGGCACAGGCCTCATTCTTTCTCCCTAGATGCAGAGCTAGCTAGACTCAGTGGAGACATCCACTCACATACTGTATAGGGAGACTCTCAATGGATGCAGGTAGCCTTGTGGTTAGAGCGTTGGGCCAATAACAGAAAGGTTGCTAGGTCAAATCCCTGAGCTGACAAAGTAAAACATCTGTCGTTCTGCCCCTGAAAAAGGCAGTTAAATCACTGTTCCTATGCCGTCATTGTAAATAAGAATTAGTTCTTAACTGACTTGCCTAGTTAAACAAAGGTTAAATTAAAAATAAATAACTCTGGTCCTCTCGCCTCCTCAAAGCCAATTGGATGAGAAGGTCAGAGGTCCCTCCCCTCCGAACTTTTCATCCAATGGTTTTTGGAGAAGGACGTGAGGAATCAAGGAAATGCATTTGAGATTCTCCCCCTGATGTCAGCCATGATTCAGTCTTTGATTTCTATACCGATGCGTGTAGAGCAGTGCCATCAAGCTGCAGTCTCCAGAGACACCAGTGAAGCACTGAGGATGTCATCAAAGCCAGAAGCCAGTGTGGCGAGGCTACAGCAGAGTAAGTTGTGTGTTGGATGTGACAGGGGATTAGGGGACTCACTCTGTAATGCTGCTGTGTTCCATGCTCCTTGAGCGACTGATAATACTCTATAATGCTGCTGTGTTCCATGCTCCTTGAGCGACTGATAATACTCTGTAATGCTGCTGTGTTCCATGCTCCTTGAGCGACTGATAATACTCTGTAATGCTGCTGTGTTCCATGCTCCTTGAGCGACTGATAATACTCTGTAATGCTGCTGTGTTCCATGCTCCTTGAGCGACTGATAATACTCTGTAATGCTGCTGTGTTCCATGCTCCTTGAGCGAGTGATAATAGTCTATAATGCTGCTGTGTTCCATGCTCCTTGAGCGAGTGATAATACTCTATAATGCTGCTGTGTTCCATGCTCCTTGAGCGACTGATAATACTCTGTAATGCTGCTGTGTTCCATGCTCCTTGAGCGACTGATAATACTCTATAATGCTGCTGTGTTCCATGCTCCTTGAGCGACTGATAATACTCTATAATGCTGCTGTGTTCCATATGATAATACCTTAATGCTGCTGTGTTCCATGCTGACTAAATACTCTGTAATGCTGCTGCTGTTCCATACTCCTTGAGCGACTGATAATACTCTATAATGCTGCTGTTTTCCATACTCCTTGAGCGACTGATAATACTCTATAATGCTGCTGTGTTCCATACTCCTTGAGCGACTGATAATACTCTGTAATGCTGCTGTGTTCCTATAATGCTGCTGTGTTCCATGCTCCTTGAGCGACTGATAATACTCTATAATGCTGCTGTGTTCCATACTCCTTGAGCGACTGATAATACTCTATAATGCTGCTGTGTTCCATACTCCTTGAGCGACTGATAATACTCTATAATGCTGCTGTGTTCCATGCTCCTTGAGCGACTGATAATACTCTATAATGCTGCTGTGTTCCATGCTCCTTGAGCGACTGATAATACTCTATAATGCTGCTGTGTTCCATGCTCCTTGAGCGACTGATAATACTCTATAATGCTGCTGTGTTCCATACTCCTTGAGCGACTGATAATACTCTATAATGCTGCTGTGTTCCATGCTCCTTGAGCGACTGATAATACTCTGTAATGCTGCTGTGTTCCATGCTCCTTGAGCGACTGATAATACTCTGTAATGCTGCTGTGTTCCATGCTCCTTGAGCGAGTGATAATACTCTATAATGCTGCTGTTTTCCATACTCCTTGAGTGACTGATAATACTCTATAATGCTGCTGTGTTCCATACTCCTTGAGCGAGTGATAATACTCTGTAATGCTGCTGTGTTCCATACTCCTTGAGTGACTGATAATACTCTATAATGCTGCTGTGTTCCATACTCCTTGAGCGACTGATAATACTCTGTAATGCTGCTGTGTTCCATGCTCCTTGAGCGACTGATAATACTCTGTAATGCTGCTGTGTTCCATGCTCCTTGAGCGAGTGATAATACTCTATAATGCTGCTGTGTTCCATGCTCCTTGAGCGACTGATAATACTCTATAATGCTGCTGTGTTCCATACTCCTTGAGCGAGTGATAATACTCTAATGCTGCTGTGTTCCATGCTCCTTGAGCGACTGATAATACTCTGTAATGCTGCTGTGTTCCATGCTCCTTGAGCGACTGATAATACTCTGTAATGCTGCTGTGTGTCATGCTCCTTGAGCGACTGATAATACTCTATAATGCTGCTGTGTTCCATGCTCCTTGAGCGACTGATAATACTCTGTAATGCTGCTGTGTTCCATGCTCCTTGAGTGACTGATAATACTCTAATGCTGCTGTGTTCCATGCTCCTTGAGCGACTGATAATACTCTATAATGCTGCTGTGTTCCATGCTCCTAGAGCGACTGATAATACTCTATAATGCTGCTGTGTTCCATGCTCCTTGAGCGACTGATAATACTCTATAATGCTGCTGTGTTCCATGCTCCCTGAGTGACTGATAATACTCTGTAATGCTGCTGTGTGTCATGCTCCTTGAGCGACTGATAATACTCTATAATGCTGCTGTGTTCCATGCTCCTTGAGCGAGTGATAATACTCTATAATGCTGCTGTGTTCCATGCTCCTTGAGCGACTGATAATACTCTGTAATGCTGCTGTGTTCCATGCTCCTTGAGCGACTGATAATACTCTGTAATGCTGCTGTGTTCCATGCTCCTTGAGCGACTGATAATACTCTGTAATGCTGCTGTGTTCCATGCTCCTTGAGCGACTGATAATACTCTGTAATGCTGCTGTGTTCCATGCTCCTTGAGCGACTGATAATAGTCTATAATGCTGCTGTGTTCCATGCTCCTTGAGCGACTGATAATACTCTGTAATGCTGCTGTGTTCCATGCTCCTTGAGCGAGTGATAATAGTCTATAATGCTGCTGTGTTCCATGCTCCTTGAGAGACTGATAATACTCTATAATGCTGCTGTGTTCCATGCTCCTTGAGCGAGTGATAATACTCTATAATGCTGCTGTGTTCCATGCTCCTTGAGCGACTGATAATACTCTGTAATGCTGCTGTGTTCCATGCTCCTTGAGCGACTGATAATACTCTATAATGCTGCTGTGTTCCATACTCCTTGAGCGACTGATAATACTCTATAATGCTGCTGTGTTCCATACTCCTTGAGCGAGTGATAATACTCTATAATGCTGCTGTGTTCCATGCTCCTTGAGCGACTGATAATACTCTATAATGCTGCTGTGTTCCATGCTCCTTGAGAGACTGATAATACTCTATAATGCTGCTGTGTGTCATGCTCCTTGAGCGACTGATAATACTCTATAATGCTGCTGTGTTCCATACTCCTTGAGCGACTGATAATACTCTATAATGCTGCTGTGTTCTATACTCCTTGAGCGACTGATAATAGTCTATAATGCTGCTGTGTTCCATGCTCCTTGAGAGACTGATAATACTCTATAATGCTGCTGTGTTCCATACTCCTTGAGCGGCTGATAATACTCTATAATGCTGCTGTGTTCCATGCTCCTTGAGCGACTGATAATACTCTATAATGCTGCTGTGTTCCATGCTCCTTGAGCGACTGATAATACTCTATAATGCTGCTGTGTTCCATACTCCTTGAGCGACTGATAATACTCTATAATGCTGCTGTGTTCCATGCTCCTTGAGCGACTGATAATACTCTATAATGCTGCTGTGTAATACCATAATGCTGCTGTGTTCCTTGAGCGACTGATAATACTCTATAATGCTGCTGTGTTCCATACTCCTTGAGCGACTGATAATACTCTATAATGCTGCTGTGTTCCATACTCCTTGAGCGACTGATAATACTCTGCTGCTGTGTTCCATGCTCCTTGAGAGACTGATAATACTCTATAATGCTGCTGTGTTCATGCTCCTTGAGCGACTGATAATACTCTATAATGCTGCTGTGTTCCATACTCCTTGAGCGACTGATAATACTCTATAATGCTGTGTTCTGCTGTGTTCTATACTCCTTGAGCGACTGATAATAGTCTATAATGCTGCTGTGTTCCATGCTCCTTGAGAGACTGATAATACTCTATAATGCTGCTGTGTTCCATACTCCTTGAGCGGCTGATAATACTCTATAATGCTGCTGTGTTCCATGCTCCTTGAGCGACTGATAATACTCTATAATGCTGCTGTGTTCCATGCTCCTTGAGCGACTGATAATACTCTATAATGCTGCTGTGTTCCATGCTCCTTGAGCGACTGATAATACTCTATAATGCTGCTGTGTTCCATGCTCCTTGAGCGACTGATAATACTCTGTAATGCTGCTGTGTTCCATGCTCCTTGAGCGACTGATAATACTCTATAATGCTGCTGTGTTCCATGCTCCTTGAGCGACTGATAATACTCTATAATGCTGCTGTGTTCCATGCTCCTTGAGCGACTGATAATACTCTGTAATGCTGCTGTGTTCCATGCTCCTTGAGCGACTGATAATACTCTATAATGCTGCTGTGTTCCATGCTCCTTGAGCGACTGATAATACTCTATAATGCTGCTGTGTTCCATGCTCCTTGAGCGACTGATAATACTCTGAATCATGAACATTTCTGCTCAAACACGGTTAAGTTTGTCCTTCGTGGTTGTTTATCATGTCAGCCTGGAAATGGATTTACTAATGGCATTAATACCAGGATCCATAGACTGCGCAGGTCAAAGTGCACATTCATGGCTAGTCGATATCTCTGCGGCACAAACTGTGACAACCGAAGTCAAGTGTGTTGTCGAGCTGTGCTTGTTCAGAACCAAAGACGAAAGCATGAGAGGATGTCTATTACCACCACACATTCCCTCAGTTTGAGTCGTCCACCCACTCTGGATAGTGTTTTATTGCCAGAGAGTTTACCTAATTAGCAGTTTTGTGCATATTTATTTCCTTTTAAAGAATCCAGAGGGTTCCTCTCACTCTGGTCGAGCTCCCAGCTGAATCCTGCTAGTCAGACCTATTCAGCACCAATGTGCTGTGCTGCAGCTTTGAAGGAAAGGCCAGCCGTGTCAGCTGAATATCCTCCCCTGGCGTCCTGCTGTATGAAACCTGCACAAATTCCCTTCCTAACACGCCGGCCAATCCGGCGATGCGGAGCTAGGATCTCGAGTCTGTCATAGGCTGATTCAGACATGTACTGTAATCTGTATCCCCCAAACATTTTAAAGATATATTTTCTTTCACGGTTTCCAAGGACGTTGAAAGTCCTTTGTGGGCTTTTGGCTACATATATATTAGTGATGCTGAGGCTTCACAATGGGGCTTTTAATGGCTTCCCAGGCAAGCCTCTCTGCTGAGATTGGAGGCTTCCTATGGCCAGTAATACACCAATGACATTAGATCCAGTGATAAAGCAAAGCAATTTGTTCACCCCTCCACAGAGGACAACACAAGCGTTGGCAATGTGTGGATTTGTATTACAGCGCTGTCTGAGGACATCCAGCCCTATTTCTTATCCAGCTGCTCATTTGACCCGTCGATGGGAAGGGATGTCATCACTACGCGTCATCAATGCCAATTTCCTGTTTCCGTGGAAGCAGTGTAACTCCTTTTGTAAGTCCCTATAGCTTTGCACTTGCTGTTACAATGTAAGCCTCCCCTGTGCTAATAGATGCCGGAGCAAGACAAACAAAAGCTTCTCATTTACTACGCCTTCCGTTTTGGATCGCTGTGGTAGATAGCGTTGCTAGATCGATACGGCACCCGCCACCAGGCTCTCGTCTTTCCACACACACAGACAGACTGCATGTCTAGGGCTGACTGGAGCGAGTAGACAGACAGACACGAGCCCTGTGTGTTCTCCTCCTGGTAGCACTATCGGACAGCTTGGAGGACCCAGACCAGCGACGGATGGCTTTGCCAGACCCACTGAGATAGTGGATGATGGAGAAGGCTGGCATGTTCAGTAGCCAGAGAAATGAGAGGCCAGGGCCTTTAGGTGTGACATCTGGCTCAAGGCCGGAGCTCAGGAGGAGGGCTTGTGCCACCGAGAGAGAGACTCATTCATCATAACAGGGACTGTAGAGTAGCAGACGGTGCTGGAAGACGAGACGTGTCTCCAGACTCCCAGTCAATGCGCTCTTCTATTTGTAGAGCTGACGTATACATTGTGCCTCAGGGCCTCCAGCACCGTGCACTGGGGAGTTGTCCTCAGAATGACACAGATTTGCTTCTGCTCAGCACGAGGACAATTGACTGGAGAATTTGGTCAGATATTGTACCTTTTCTCAGTCGATATAGGCCTAAGTAAGGGTGGGTTAACTAAATGGATAGGAGTGTTTCTTTTCTTCATCTGAGGCTGGAGTTTTGTCTGTGCCTAATTTGATCACTTTAATTTCTCCTGAGGAAGAGAAAGGGGGGATACTTCAGGGTAGTTTAGAGTTCAGAAGTTGTTTTCCAGGGGCAGGCCACAGAGCAGGGCTGGTTGCGGGGATTTAAGAAACCAATTTTTCCTACGAGTCATTAAAACAAGCCAGTCAACCATAGGCACTGGATCTAAGCTGGGATGCAGTGAAATGACAGGCCGCAGTCAATGTCCCAATTTCCCCTCAGAAAACCCATGCGCCGGGCTTGTCCTTCATTTGTGATGCTTGGGATCAAAACAGGCTATGCCTGTTACAGATAGCAGCCAAGACTTATGGCTAACTCCCTTGGCTTACTCCCCTGAACCCCCACCACCCCCATAGATGAATGTGTGACGACCACAGACCTCGATTTAGATGAACTGATATGGAGGTAATAAAAAACAGCTTTGATATGGCTTTGCCATGTTTCTTACTTCCATCGGGCCAATCAGATACGCAGCATCTTGCAGAAATAAATGTCAAGGCAGAAAACATTTCCCAGACCTTTTTAACTTCACCTACTTCAGGTTCGCGGCGGAGGCAGCGGCCTGACAGGACTGCTGAAAGGTCATGCCAGAAAGGACAGGCGCGGGTAATGAAATAAACATTTGGGCCACGTAATTACTCAGAAGTGCGGGGAGAGTTCAAAATGATCACGGTTGGAGGAACTCCACAGCTGCCCCTGTCAGGTTTTAAAGATGCTTCCGCGGCGGTAAGTTGCAGGATACATTTTCCTACAAATCTCTCACTCCTTCCCAAACCTGGAGCTGTGGTTTGGGAAGGAGTGTGAGATGATGGGGGGGTCACCATGGTTACAGGCAGGCTGGTCATCTCTCTCTCTGGCAGGCTCTTCTACACACCGCGGGCTACAGCTACAGCTCATCGAGCATTGCTGGTGATTTACGCGGTGACACTCCGGCTCTGACGGATGGCCGCATTACTGCCAAGCGCGAGACTAATGACAGTGAGGGTTGGTGGGTAGTCAGGTGACTTCCAGAAGAGAGTGGTGTGAAGAGGAGATGGTAAGGAAAGTGAGCAAGGGACTGGGAATGGTGATTGGGTTTATCTCAGCAAGCCTCCCAGAACCAAGCCACGCCATGCGAACACACTGACTGGACTTTCCCTGATTAAATGGGGAAACCGTAGGAGGGAGTGCACTGCATGGAAGCCCAAAAGTGGTGCCGGAACAGCCCTCTGGGTTGATGTAACGGTCTCAGATGGTGGCCCTCCCTCTTCTTGTCATGTTGTGTCTGTGTCAAACGAATGACTCTACGAGGGTACCTGGTAAGATGATTTTGTGCAGTCTTCCCTGTGTGGAGTTTCAACAGACATACCTTGGCCTTGAATTAGCGATGGCTCCTCTCTTTGAGGGATCCAATTTCCTCAATATGAAGACTGCAGATTGTCCACTTAGATTTGAGAAAGAGCTCCACACATAGGTATAGCTATGTGGGGAGCTAGAAAGCATACAGCTGCTCATGTGGCCCCTGACCCCAACACACTACTCCCATCATGCAGTTGGGCACTCATTTCTAATAGGTCTTGAAGATGCCACTTGGTGGGTCAAAGGTAATTGATTAGACGTGTGAAGAGCGGCTGTGCAGGATGTGCCCTCTGGCCCACACACAAACAAATGGACTCCAGCATAGATAAGACAGTTAATGACCCTCATTTAAAATATCCCATGTTTTCACATATGCCATTTGGCAGGCCCTTTTACCCAATGCGACTTGCATGCATACATTTTTATGTTGAAGGCTCCAGTGAGAATGGAATCCACAATCCTGACATTGAGCCACACATGTAACAGGTAACTGCCAAAATAAAGGAAACACCAATATAAAGTGTTTTAACATGGTGTTCGGCCACCACAAGTTACCAGAACAGCTTCAATGTGTCTGGAACTCTATTGAAGGGATACGACACCATTCTTCCACAAAAGGTAGGAGGTGGAGGGGGAGAGCAGGAGAGGGAGGGAGGGGGAGAGCAGGAGAGGGAGGGAGGGGGAGAGCAGGAGTGGGGGAGAGCAGGAGAAGGGGAGAGTAGGAGAGGGAGGGAGGTGCGGGGTGAGAGCAGGAGAGGGAGGGAGGTGCGGGGTGAGAGCAGGAGAGGGAGGGAGGTGGGGGGAGAGCAGGAGAGGGAGGGAGGTGGGGGGTGAGAGCAGGAGAGGGAGGGAGGTTGGGGGTGAGAGCATGAGAGAGAGGGAGGTGGGGGTGGTAGCAGGAGAGGGAGGGAGGTGGAGGGGGAGAGTAGGAGAGGGAGGGAGGGGGGGAGCAGGAGGGAGGTGGGGGTGAGAGCAGGAGGGAGGTGGAGGGTGAGAGCAGGAGAAGGTGGAGGGTGAGCGCAGGAGAAGGAGGGAGGTGGAGGGGGAGAGGGGAGAGGGAGGGAGGGGGAGAGCAGGAGTGGGGGAGAGCAGGAGAAGGGGAGAGTAGGAGAGGGAGGGAGGTGCGGGGTGAGAGCAGGAGAGGGAGGGAGGGGGGGGAGAGCAGGAGAGGGAGGGAGGTGGGGGTGAGAGCAGGAGGGGAGGTGGGGGGGGTGAGAGCAGGAGAGGGAGGTGGGGGTGAGAGCATGAGAGAGAGGGAGGTGGGGGGGGTGGTAGCAGGAGAGGGAGGGAGGTGGAGGGGGAGAGTAGGAGAGGGGGAGGGGGGAGGGGGGTGAGAGCAGGGGGAGGTGGAGGGTGAGAGCAGGAGAAGGTGGAGGGTGAGCGCAGGAGAAGTAGGGAGGTGGAGGGGGAGAGTAGGAGAAGGAGGGAGGGGGGGCAGGAGAGGGAGGGAGGTGGGGGTGAGAGCAGGAGGGAGGTGGAGGGGGAGAGTAGGAGAAGGAGGGAGGGGGAGCAGGAGAAGGTGGAGGGAGGGAGGTGGGGGGGAGGTGAGGGTGAGGAGGGAGGTGGAGGGTGAGAGCAGGTGAAGGTGGAGGGTGAGAGCAGGAGAAGGTGGAGGGTGAGAGCAGGAGAAGGTGGAGGGTGAGAGCAGGAGAAGGTCGAGGGTGGGAGCAGGAGAGGGAGGGAGATGGAGGGTGAGAATAATTTTGCACGCCCAATTTTTCAGTTTTTTATTTGTTAAAGTTTGAAATATCCAATAAATGTCGTTCCACTTCATGATTGTGTCCCACTTGTTGTTGATTCTTCACAAAAAATACAGTTTTATATCTTTATGTTTGAAGCCTGAAATGTGGCAAAAGGTCGCAAAGTTCAAGGGGGCCGAATACTTTCGCAAAGCACTGTACACCTACAATTGACTCAAATGATGTCAATCAGAAGCTTCTAAAGCCATGACATCATTTTTCAAGCTGTTTAAAGGCACAGTCAACTTAGTGTATGTAAACCTCTGACCCACTGGAATTGTGATACAGTGAATTATCGGTCTGTAAGCAATTGTTGGAAAAATTACTTGTCATGCACTTGTCATGCACAAAGTAGATGTCCTAACCGACTTGCCAAAAGTATAGTTTGTTAACAAGAAATGGGTGGGCATGGGAGGGCATAGGCCCAACCACTTGAGAGCCAGGCCCAACCAATCAGAACAAGTTTTACCCCAAAAAAGGGCTTTATTACAGACAGAAATACTCCTCAGTTGCATTAGCTGTCCTGGTGGCTGGTCTCAGACGATCCCCAGAGTTTGAAGGTCCTGGTGTAGCGTGGTTACACGTGGACTGCGGTTGTGAGGCCGGTTGGATGTACAGACGACAAATTCTCTAAAACAACATTGGAGGCGGCTTATTGTAGCAAAATGAACATTACATTCTCTGGCAACAGCTCTGTTGGACATTTGTGCGGTCAGCATGCCAATTGCACGCTCCCTCAACTTGAGACATCTGTGGCACTGTGTTGTGTGACAACAACTACACATTTTAGAGTGGCCTTTTACTGTCCCCAGCACAAGGTGCATCTGTGTAATGATCATTCTGTTTAATAAGCTTCTTGATATGACACACCTGTCAGATGGCAGGATTATTTTGGCAAAGGACAATGCTCACTAACAGGGAAGTAAACAAACTTCTGCACAACATTTTAGAGAAATAAGCTTTTTGTGTGTGGAACATTTCTGGTATCTTTTATTTCAGCTCATGAAACATGGGACCAACACTTTACATGTTGTGTTTTATATTTTTGTTCAGTGTATATATACAAATATTTTAGGTTGATTTATAATTCCATTACACACGTTCTAATGCATCCCATGCTTTACTTGTATTTTCCTGCATCAGTAAAAGCAGGAAATGAATCACCTATGCCTCTAATGCCATTAATTCAAATTAGACTGGTTTTGGATTACTGCCATTTTCAGCAGATTAGGGTTTAGGACATAACCCCTCTAGTAATGTAATACGACCGCTAAGACTTATACAGCCTATAGCCCAGGGTTCCCCAACTGGTGGCCCAATTTCATTTGCCCTGTGAAAAAAAAGATTTGGACATAAAAGACTTTAAAACCACCAGAAGAAACAGTGAATCCAATTGATTTTGGAAATCTGTTCCAAAGTATTCCCACTCAGAATAGAGAGATACAGTATTATGCCTTCGTAAAGCAAGGTTTGAACATCTGTTTGGGCTTCTTGAGGTTAATTTGCAGTCTACAAATGATCTGTAATTATATTCCGTCCCCCTGACAATCCGCTGAAGAAGAAGATGGTCATGCGGCTAAATCTAGTTGATGATCTTTGCTACAGCCCATGTTCTATTTTACATTTGTGCTCCGTGAATCAATTGGCTGCGCTGGGATTTTGTCTCCATCAGGAGCTCAGCCTGTATAGCCAGGCTGGTGACTGTCTGCAGCAAACACTGATTGAGCCTGTGTCCCAAATGACACTCTATTCCCTATGTAGTGGACTACCATGGGGCTCTGGTCAAAATAAGTGCACTATATAGTGAATAGGGTTCCATTTGGGACATATCCAGAGATTGGATTCCTCTAAACAAACAACCCAGAAACAAACAACGCAGATAAGATTTGAAACCCAAAACACTTCTCTTTCCAAATGTCAGTGTAGTTTTGTTTGTGTTTGAAGAGGAACTCAATTGAAGCTACAGTGATAAGAGTGAGCGGTTGAGCTTTGTTTTAACAAGTGCCAGTGAGGAATCGCACCCTGTGAAGTTTGAAATAGATTCATCTGAGATGGTAGTTCACTGTTTGTGAAGTGAAATAAAGAGGAAGGCCCAGTGTAGACTTTACGATGTGACACTCAACATCATCTGTGGACACATTGGCTGTCTCTGAATGACACAAGCACTCATTCTCCTGTCTGGAAGCTATAGGACAGAGAGAGACAAAATAATCAAGTCCCTTCCTGGTTCAAGAGGACTATTGGACACTGATGATGAAATGCAGTCAGAACCCTTCGCTGTTGAATATACTCAGCAAGTCCATCTCCAGCCCAGTGGGCCTGGGCTACAGTGGTCATTGTTATCGGGCCCTGTAACCAACAGTGTTCAACCCTGTCTCTCTCTGAAACCTGTTCTTCAGACTGGTGTCGTGCCAGCGTGGGTCAACATATGGCATCGGTGCTCAGGTTGTTCCCGGTATACCCAACAGCAGGGAATTATCATAGGACTATTAGGGCTGCGTCCCAAACGATCCCTATGGGCCCTGGCTAAAGTAGTGTACTACATAGGGAATAGGGTGTCATGTGGGACACAGACATGGATTGTAACTATAGAACTCACTCTCATTCTCCTAGTGTTAACTATCTTCAGATTACAGCAATATAAATGAAAATAAAATAATGAAGTTGGTTCCACGTGAGAACTTTTAGTATTTTTCTTTCCCTGCCAAAAGTCAGGTGACCTAAGCGCATCCAAATATGGAGTTGCAGGTTTGCCATATCTGTCATGTTTGAGCATATCTCTCCTATGTGCAAATCTTTACGGTCACTTTACTTAAGGCCCTTGGAAATGACCTGGAGCTCTGCAGTTATAAATTCTTATGCTATATACCGATTTACAAATACAAATCAAAAGGTGTTTGTTTGTGGAAAGGGATTTACATTTGTGGAAAGGGATGTACATTTGTGGAAAGGGATGTACATTTGTGGAAAGGGATGTACATTTGTGGAAAGGGATTTACATTTGTGGAAAGGGATTTACATTTGTGGAAAGGGATTTACATTTGTGGAAAGGGATTTGCATTTGTGGAAAGGGATTTACATTTGTGGAAAGGGATGTACATTTGTGGAAAGTGATTTACATTTGTGGAAAGGGATTTGCATTTGTGGAAAGGGATTTGCATTTGTGGAAAGGGATTTGCATTTGTGGAAAGGGATTTGCATTGTGGATTGGTGATTTACATTTATGGATTGGTACTTATTTGTACAGATCATGATACACTAATAGAAAATGTGTTCACAATGCATTTGGCATGATATTGATCCCATAGATGCAGCCGTCACATTGCCTTAGAGTACATTTTTTTTTTAGTTTAGTTTTTTAGACGATAGACAACTGAACATTTCACAGACATGGATCCACTAAACTAGACATGACGTTGTCTGGGACGATAGACAACTGAACATTTCACAGACATGGATCCACTAAACTAGACATGACGTTGTCTGGGACGATAGACAACTGAACATTTCACAGACATGGATCCACTAAACTAGACATGACGTTGTCTGGGACGATAGACAACTGAACATTTCACAGACATGGATCCACTAAACTAGACATGACGTTGTCTGGGACGATAGACAACTGAACATTTCACAGACATGGATCCACTAAACTAGACATGACGTTGTCTGGGACGACAACTGAACATTTCACAGACATGGATCAAAACTGAACATTTCTGGGACGATAGACAACTGAACATTTCACAGACATGGATCCACTAAACTAGACATGACGTTGTCTGGGACGATAGACAACTGAACATTTCACAGACATGGATCCACTAAACTAGACATGACGTTGTCTGGGACGATAGACAACTGAACATTTCACAGACATGGATCCACTAAACTAGACATGACGTTGTCTGGGACGATAGACAACTGAACATTTCACAGACATGGATCCACTAAACTAGACATGACGTTGTCTGGGACGATAGACAACTGAACATTTCACAGACATGGATCCACTAAACTAGACATGACGTTGTCTGGGACGATAGACAACTGAACATTTCACAGACATGGATCCACTAAACTAGACATGACGTTGTCTGGGACGATAGACAACTGAACATTTCACAGACATGGATCCACTAAACTAGACATGACGTTGTCTGGGACGATAGACAACTGAACATTTCACAGACATGGATCCACTAAACTAGACATGGAAGTTGTCTGGGACTTAATGTCCAACCTATAGAAAAAATATGAATAAAGTCAAAAACACAGACTCAGACTTTAATGACATTATACTTGCTCAGACATATTCCCACAGTATCTATCCATACCTATTTAGTTTGTTCTCATTTTATTCCTGTATAGTGTATACCAGAATATTTACGGTATAGTTTATTCTCCCTCTCTGTCCTCCATTGCCTGTTTTATCAAGTTTATCAGCATATCACAATTTACTTGAATTCTGAGTATTAGGAATGACAAACCCTGGTGTTGTGCTTGGTGCCATGTCCCATTGTTCGGCTTGTTTGCCACCTTCGCTGAGTTGACGCCTCTCCATATCATCACGCTGTTGAATGATTCCTCTCTTCACACCCCTCCCCGGGCCACAGTCCCCTGGGATTGACTGAGGGATCAACATATGCAGTAATTGGTGACTCCGCAGGGCATTAATCCACCACCCCACACCAGTCTCCGGAGGAGGAGGATTTTTCAGGCCTTTTTTTGTTGCACTGGTGGAACGGACGTGGGCGAGGTCACCCTTCTACCACCTAATGATGGTTTACGACCCCGAGGCCGTCTGTGGTACTGCTGGAGTAGGGTGACGTTTTGGCCTACATATTGATCGTGGGTCAGTTTAGCATATTCTAATTGTAAAGTTAGGATAGGGGGAGGGGAAGCTGATCCTAGATCTGTACCCAGGGGTAACTTCACCTCTGAGTCCCTCAGTGGTATTGCTGGTCAGACTCATCTCGCCCTTAAACTTTGTTACCGCCCAAGTATGGCGCACAGCTGACTGGCTGAAATGGACTACTAATCGAACGTTTTCACACGTGGTACAAGAGTAGGAAGAAATATGTTTAGCATCCACCCCCCCTTTTCCTCCCTGATCCACCTCTCTTGCCTTCAGCTGCCCAATGTGTTGTCTTTCCATCTCACTGGCCAGAGCTTCAGCCCTGATCTTCTCGATGGAGTATGATAGGAAAGGCTGGCCTTCCTCCTTTGGCTCCCCCAGCCCACTGGATCGATACACCCCCCCCTATCGGGAGGAACTGCTGCATCTCTAAGACCTGGATGCCATCAGTCTGACAGTTTTGCTTTGATATTCAGGGTCAGCAGCAGAGAGAGCAGCAGACAGTGGAAGGTCAGCAGAGCAGGGGCAGCAGAGCAGTGGAAGGCAGCAGAGCGAGAGGGGCAGCAGAGCGAGAGGGGCAGCAGAGCGAGAGGGGCAGCAGACAGTGGAAGGTCAGCAGAGCGAGAGGGGCAGCAGAGCGAGAGGGGCAGCAGAGCGAGAGGGGCAGCAGACAGTGGAAGGTCAGCAGAGCGAGAGGGGCAGCAGAGCGAGAGGGGCAGCAGAGCGAGAGGGGCAGCAGAGCGAGAGGGGCAGCAGACAGTGGAAGGTCAGCAGAGCGAGAGGGGCAGCAGACAGTGGAAGGTCAGCAGAGCGAGAGGGGCAGCAGACAGTGGAAGGTCAGCAGAGCGAGAGGGGCAGCAGACAGTGGAAGGTCAGCAGAGCGAGAGGGGCAGCAGACAGTGGAAGGTCAGCAGAGCAGACAGTGGAAGGTCAGCAGAGCGAGAGGGGCAGCAGACAGAAGGTCAGCAGAGGCAGCAGAGGAAGGTCAGCAGAGCGAGAGGGGCAGCAGAGCAGTGGAAGGTCAGCAGAGCGAGAGGGGCAGCAGACAGTGGAAGGTCAGCAGAGCGAGAGGGGCAGCAGACAGTGGAAGGTCAGCAGACAGTGGAAGGTCAGCAGAGGGGGGCAGCAGACAGTGGAAGGTCAGCAGAGCAGTGGAAGGTCAGCAGAGCGAGAGGGGCAGCAGACAGTGGAAGGTCAGCAGAGCGAGAGGGGCAGCAGACAGTGGAAGGTCAGCAGAGCGAGAGGGGCAGCAGACAGTGGAAGGTCAGCAGAGCGAGAGGGGCAGCAGACAGTGGAAGAAGGACAGTGGAAGGTCAGCAGCAGAGGTCAGCAGAGGGGCAGCAGACAGTGCAGAGCGAGAAGGTCAGAGAGCAGCAGAGAGGGAGCAGACAGTGGAAGGTCAGCAGAGCGAGAGGGGCAGCAGACAGTGGAAGGTCAGCAGAGCGAGAGGGAAGGTCAGCAGAGCAGAGAGACAGCAGGAAAGGTCAGCAGAGCGAGAGGGGCAGCAGACAGTGGAAGGTCAGAGAGCAGGGGCAGCAGACAGTGGAAGGTCAGCAGAGCGAGAGGGGCAGCAGACAGTGGAAGGTCAGCAGAGCGAGAGGGGCAGCAGACAGTGGAAGGTCAGCAGAGCAGAGATGAAGGTCAGCAGGGGCAGCAGTGTGGAAGGTCAGCAGAGCAGAGGGGCAGCAGAGAGTGGAAGGTCAGCAGGTGTAGAGGGGCAGTGGAAGGTAGGGGCAGCAGACAGTGGAAGGTCAGCAGAGCGAGAGGGGCAGCAGTGACGAAGCAGATATGGTCCACTGTCAGACTCAGAGATGTAGTTAATGAGGGGGGAGCAGAAGTCACCCTTTCTATCTGTCTGTGTGTGAGAGAGAGAGAGAGGCCTCTGTCTGTGTGTGTGAGAGAGAGAGAGAGTGTGTGTGTGTATATGTGCAGTGTGAGACAGAGAAAGTGTGTATGTTTGCATGTGCCCACGTTAGGTCATTTTGTTTGCTCTGATACAGGGCCCTTACAGTTGTAACCCAGCCTTCGATATGCTGGCGGATCAGCCCCCCTGAGGAGTACTATGGAACTCACCAGTTCTATTTCTGCTCACTCCACCGTTCTGACAGGCGTCTCTCAGCACATACCTCTCCCCTTTTGAGGATTATCGTCTCCCTGGGGGTTGAGTGGGTGGACACCTTCGCTGGAGATCAAGCAGGATGAATTCCCCATTTCCCCTGTGTCAGCACAGTGGTGTCACAAAGAACAGAGCTGACAGTTCTCCTACCGTGGCTGTGTGATTTGACTAGTGGGGGAGAGATGGGGCTTGAGAAGGGGAGAGATGAGGCTTGAGAAGGGGAGCGATGGCGCTAGAGGCGGGGAGAGCGATGGCGCTAGAGGCGGAGAGAGATGGCGCTAGAGGCGGGGAGAGCGATGGCGCTAGAGGCGGGGAGCGCGATGGCGCTAGAGGCGGGGAGCGCGATGGCGCTAGAGGCGGGGAGCGCGATGGCGCTAGAGGCGGGAGAGCGATGGGGCTAAAGGCAGGAGAGTGGGGCCAGAGGCGGGGAGCGGATGGCGCCAGAGGCAGAGAGAGCAGATGGGGAAAAGGTCAGCAGATGGGGCTAAAAGGGGGAGCAGACATGGGGCTAAAGGCAGCAGAGGGGCGAGAGGGGCTAGAGGGGGAGAGCGATGGGGCTAAAGGGAGAGCGCGATGGGGCTAAAAGCATGGGAGCTAATGGGTGCTAAGGCTCAGGAGGAATGGGGCTAAAAGGGGAAGTCGCGATGGGCCAGGCGGGGGGAGCGATGGGGCTAAGGGGGGAGAAGAGATGGGGCTAAAAGGGGGAGAGCGATGGGGCTAAAAGGGGAGAGAGATGGGGCTAAAAGGGGGAGAGCGATGGGGCTAAAAGGGGGAGAGAGATGGGGCTAAAAGGGGGAGAGAGATGGGGCTAAAAGGGGAGAGAGGGGCTATGGGGGGGCTAAAAGGGGAGAGAGATGGGGCTAAAAGGGGAGAGAGATGGGGCTAAAAGGGGAGAGAGATGGGGCTAAAAGGGGAGAGAGAGCGATGGGGCTAAAAGGGGGAGAGCGAGCGATGGGGCTAAAAGGGGGAGAGAGATGGGGCTAAAAGGGGGAGGGAGAGCGATGGGGCTAAAAGGGGGAGAGCGAGCGATGGGGCTAAAAGGGAGAGAGCGATGGGGCTAAAAGGGAGAGAGCGAGCGATGGGGCTAAAAGGGAGAGAGAGAGCGATGGGGCTAAAAGGGAGAGAGCGAGCTATGGGGCTAAAAGGGGGAGGGAGAGAGATGGGGCTAAAAGGGGGAGAGCGAGCGATGGGGCTAAAAGGGGGAGGGAGAGCAATGGGGCTAAAAGGGAGAGAGATGGGGCTAAAAGGGGAGAGGAGAGCAATGGGGCTAAAAGGGGAGAGAGATGGGGCTAAAAGGGGAGAGCGAGCGGGGAGCGATGGGGCTAAAAGGGGGAGCGATGGGGCTAAAAGGGGAGAGCTGGAGAGCGATGGGGCTAAAAGGGGGAGGGGGCTAAAGCGATGGGGGGGCTAAAAGGGGAGAGCGATGGGGCTAAAAGGGGAGAGAGGGGGCTAAAGATGGGGCTAAAAGAGAGCGATGGGGCTAAAAGGGAGAGAGAGATGGGGCTAAAAGGGGAGAGAGATGGGGCTAAAAGGGATAGAGGGGGAGAAAGATGGGGCTAAAAGGGGGAGAGAGATGGGGCTAAAAGGTGGAAAGAGATGGGGCTAAAAGGGGGAGAGCGATGGGGCTAAAAGGGGGAGAGAGATGGGGCTAAAAGGGGGAAAGAGATGGGGCTAAAAGGGGGAGAGCGATGGGGCTAAAAGGGGAGAGAGATGGGGCTAAAAGGGGAGAGAGGGGAGATGGGGCTAAAAGGGGAGAGAGATGGGGCTAAAAGGGGGAGAGCGATGGGGCTAAAAGGGGAGAGAGATGGGGCTAAAAGGGGGAGAGAGATGGGGCTAAAAGGGGGAGAGAGATGGGGCTAAAAGGGGGAGAAAGATGGGGCTAAAAGGGGGAGAGAGATGGGGCTAAAAGGGGGAGAGCGATGGGGCTAAAAGGGGAGAGAGATGGGGCTAAAAGGGGATGGGGCTAAAGGGGAGCGATGGGGCTAAAAGGGGGAGAGAGATGGGGCTAAAAGGGGAGAGAGATGGGGCTAAAGGGGAGAGAGATGGGGCTAAAAGGGGAGAGAGATGGGGCTAAAAGGGGGAGAGAGTTGGGGCTAAAAGGGGGAGAGCGATGGGGCTAAAAGGGAGAGAGATGGGGCTAAAAGGGGGAGAGAGATGGGGCTAAAAGGGGAGAGAGGGGGCTAGAGGGATGGGGCTAAAAGGGGAGAGAGACATGGGGCTAGAGGAGGAAATAGACCGGGCTGAGAGATGGGGCTAGAGGGGGAAAGAGATGGGGCTAGGAAGGGGAGAGAGGTGGGGCTAGGTGGGGGATAGAGATGGGGCTGGAGGGGGAGAGAGATGGGGCTGGAGGGAAGAGAGATGGGGCTAAAAGGGGAGAGAGATGGGGCTAGGAAGGGGAGAGAGGTGTGGCTAAGAAGGGGAGAGAGGTGGGGCTAGGTGGGGGATAGAGAAGGGGCTGGAGGGGGAGAGAGATGGGGCTGGAGGGAAGAGAGATGGGGCTAGAGGGGGAGAGAGATGGGGATAGAGGGGATGATTTTGGACTGTCGTGGGGGAGGGGTGTCATGATCATCTCCTGGGTCTGGGGTTGATAAGAGGCAGCAACTCTAATGGAATCACCGGCCGCTCACTTCCGATGCCTGGCCACTTGTCATGTGGCTATGGAGCTGCTGTCTCACCACAGGAGGAGTTATCTTAAAGGAACATGGCCGCTCCCCAGTGAGATTCTCTCTGAGTGGAGGGGATTAGGGCAGGCAGGTGAGGAGGACCACTATGGGTAGAACACAGTGTAATGATGTGCAGTATTCTCCTTGCACTGTGGGGACGGCTGTATGAGCCTGTATGATCTCATCTTCTTGTGAATGGGGGACAAACTACCCCAGCCGTCCGATTTACTTTCAGATTTTGGCAAGGAGGCCTAAATACAAGGTGAAGTGCATTTTGGGGTCTTTGACAGATTTGTTCATAGTGGTTGATTTCACAAGACACATGTTGTTGCCTGCAGTTCCTTCCTACAAGTGAGAGTGAGGATGCAACACATGATTCTAAAGACGATTCAATCTAGCATTGTTATGCAGCAGAGTCATTGTTTCACATTTATTTGGAATAAACATGAGTTTGATATTTGAATATGTGAAACAATTCATCAATTAGTAATACAAAATATTACATTTAAAAATGTGATATCATACCAAAACGCCACAATAATACGGTTGAAGATACTCTGCACCTTAATAGAGTCTGTTCTCACTGAACCTACATTTCACCAACCAGCAGACAGTCTGCACAGAGGAGACAGTTTGGCTCTGTAATGTCCACAGGCCCAGACACTCTGTTTTTATGTGCACAGGCAGACCCAATCCATGTGCATGTGGTCTCGCTGCGCTCTCAGCCGGCCTGCTGGCTAATGCACATCTAATGTTCTCTCTCTGTGTACCTTAAAACACATGGTGAAATGGTCACAGAGATGATTGCCTGTTCCATATTGTATGAGGTGGGATGTAAACGGATTTGTTTGACCGCTCGCGCGTCTGTCTTCCAGTGCTCTCCTCCCTGACGTAGGCATCATGTCCGGATTTGTTTGACCGCTCGCGCGTCTGTCTTCCAGTGCTCTCCTCCCTGACGTAGGCATCATGTCCGGATTTGTTCGACCACTCGCGCGTCTGTCTTTCAGTGCTCTCCTCCCTGACGTAGGCATCATGTCCTATATGATGACACTTGGTGTGAATGTCATTTTTCTTCTTTGCCGACTTACGGGGATCGGTCATGCTCTGTTTACTGCGTCAGAGGTTCGTGTTCACCACGGCGCTGTTTCTGATCGCAGAGCACGTCCTCGGAAACGTGTGGTACCCCAGTGTGTGTCAAGGTTTCATTTCCTGCAACAAGCCCTGAGCTGTTTTGACAGTGACACTTACATCAGGGCTGGTTTCAAAGCCTCTGCGTTTTGTTTCAACATTGCTGAAAACACACTGAAGAATATCACTCAGCATGGCATTATTTAACAGAGTGTTTGAGCTTAGTGAGGCGTCTGAATCACTGACAAAGGCAACAAATTACCACACTGTTTATCCAGCAATTAATGAATGTTAAACGCTTTTGTAGGACTCAGATTTGTATGGCAAACCATTCACTGTTTTCTCTCATTTCAATAATCTTCATGTTCACGTTGTCTTCATGGCTGTGATCAGTGTTCTAAGAGGTAATTACATGCTGCAGGACACATGAAAAGGGAAGCTGTACAGAGTCTGGATATTCCTATGGTGTCATGGCGGGGAACTCCGTAGAATTGGGGTCCTTAGGCCGACCTCCAAGGAAAGCAAACAGAGACAGGGGGCTGGAGGAGGAGGGGCACGGGGGCAGCAAGGAAAGCAAACAGAGACAGGGGGCTGGAGGAGGAGGGGCACGAGGGCAGCAAGGAAAGCAAACAGAGACAGAGGGTTGGAGAAGGAGGGGCACGGGGGCAGCAAGGAAAGCAAACAGAGACAGGGGTTGGAGAAGGAGGGAGCATGGGGCAAAGGAAAGCAAACAGAGACAGAGGGTTGGAGAAAGGAGAAGGATGGGGCAAAAGGGGGGCAGGGCAGAGAGGGGCTAAAGGGGAGAAACAGAGACAGAGGGTTGGAGAAGGAGGGGCTAAAAGGGGCAGAGATGGGGCTAAAAAGAGACAGAGGGATGGGGCTAAAAGGAGGGGCACGGGGGCAGAGGGGCAAACAGACAGGGGGGGAGAAGGAGGGGCACGGGGGCAGCAAGGAAAACAAACAGAGACAGAGGGTTGGAAAGGAGGGGCACGGGGGCAAAAGGAAAGCAAACAGAGACAAAAGGTTGGAGAAGGATGGGGCTAAAAGGGGGAGCAAGAAAGGGCAAACAGAGACAGGGGGGCTAGAAGGAGGGGCATGGGGCAAAAGGAAAGCAAACAGAGACAGGGGGCTGGGAGAAGGATGGGGCAAAAGGGGGGAGGGGCAGCAGCAAGGAAAACAAACAGAGACAGGGGGCTGGAGAAGGAGGGGCAAAAGGGCAGAAGGAAAACAAACAGAGACAGGGGGCTGGAGAAGGAGGGGCACGGGGCAAAAAAGAAACAGAGACAGGGGCTGGAACAGAGAGGGGCATGGGGCTGGGGAGAAGGAGGGGCACAGGGCAGCAAGGAAAGCAAACAGAGACAGGGGGGCTTGGAGAAGGAGGGGCTGGGGCAGCAAGGAAAGCAAACAGGGGCTAAAAGGGGAGAAGGATGGGGCAAAAGGGGGCAGCAAGGAAAGCAAACAGAGAGAGAGGGTTGGAGAAGGAGGGGCACGGGGGCAGCAAGGAAAACAAACAGAGACAGGGGGCTGGAGAAGGAGGGGCACGGGGGCAGCAAGGAAAACAAACAGAGACAGGGGCTGGAGAAGGAGGGGCACGGGGGCTAAGGAAAGCAAACAGAGACAGGGGGCTGGAGAAGGAGGGGCACGGGGCAAAGGGAAAACAAACAGAGACAGGGGTTGGAGAAGGAGGGGCACGGGGGCAGCAAGGAAAGCAAACAGAGACAGGGGGCTGGAGAAGGAGGGGCACGGGGGAGCAAGGAAAGCAAAAGAGACAGGGGTTGGAGAAGGAGGGAGACAGAGGGTTTGAGAGCAAGGAAAGCAAACAGAGACAGGGGGTTGGAGAAGGAGGGGCACGGGGGCAGCAAGGAAAGCAAACAGAGACAGAGGGTTGGAGGAGGAGGGGCACGGGGGCAGCAAGGAAAGCAAACAGAGACAGGGGCTGGAGAAGGAGGGGCACGGGGGCAGCAAGGAAAACAAACAGAGACAGGGGTTGGAGAAGGAGGGGCACGGGGGCAGCAAGGAAAACAAACAGAGACAGGGGGGCTTGGAGAAGGAGGGGCACGGGGGCAGCAAAGGAAAAGCAAACAGAGACAGAGGGCTGGAGAAGGAGGGGCACGGGGGCAGCAAGGAAAGCAAACAGAGACAGGGGGTTGGAGAAGGAGGGGATGGGGATAGAAGGGGAGACAGGGCTGGAGAAGGAGGGGAGGGGGCAGTCAAGGAAAGCAAACAGAGACAGGGGCTGGAGGGGAGGGGCACTGGGGGAATCACAAGGAAAGCAAACAGAGACAGGGGGTTGGAGAAGGAGGGGCACGGGGGCAGCAAGGAAAGCAAACAGAGACAGAGGGTTGGAGGAGGAGGGGCACGGGGCAGCAAGGAAAGCAAACAGAGACAGGGGCTGGAGAAGGAGGGGCACGGGGGCAGCAAGGAAAACAAACAGAGACAGGGGGTTGGAGAAGGAGGGGCACGGGGGCAGCAGGCAAACAGAGACAGGGGTTGGAGAAGGAGGGGCACCACTATGCAAACAGAGACAGGGGTTGGAGAAGGAGGGGCACAGGGCAGCAAGGAAAGCAAACAGAGACAGAGGGCTGGAGAAGGAGGGGACACTCAGCAAGGAAAGCAAACAGAGACAGGGGTTGGAGAAGGAGGAGCCTGTATGATCTCATCTTCTTGTGAAACAGACTACAGGGCCGTCTGGAGAAGGAGATTTTGGCAAGGGGGGCCTAAATACAAGGTGAGAGACAGAGGGGTCTTTGACAGATTTGTTCATAGTGGTTGATTTCACAAGACACATGTTGGAAAGTTCAAACAGAGACAGTGGGATGCAACACATGAGAAAGACGATTCAATCTAGGTTATGCACAGGGGTTTCACAAGGAAATAAAACAGAGACAGGGGGTTGGAGAAGGGCACGGGGCAGAGTTTGATATTTGAATATGTGAAACAATTCATCAATTAGTAAACAAAATAGACATTTAAAAGGAGGGGCAAAACGGGGGCACGGGAAGATACTCTGCAAACAGAGACTGTTCTTGGAGAACCTACATTTCACCAAACAGCAGACAGTCTGCACAGAGGAGACAGTTTGGCACTGTAATGTCCAAGAAAAGCAAACAGAGGCAGACCCAATCCATGGGCATGTGGTCTCGGAGGGGCAGCCGGCCTGCTGGCAGAGACAGATGTTCTCTCTGTGTACCTTAAAACACATGGACAGAGGGTTGGAGAATGGAGGGGCACTGTTCATATTGTATGAGAAGGAAAACAAACAGAGACAGGGGTTGGAGAAGGAGGGGCCTGGAAAACAAACAGAGACAGAGGGTTGGAGAAGGAGGGGCACCCTGGGGCAGCAAGGAAAACAAACAGAGACAGAGGGTTGGAGAAGGAGGGGCACTGGGGCAGCAAGGAAAGCAAACAGAGACAGGGGTTGGAGAAGGAGGGGCACGGGGGCAGCAAGGAAAACAAACAGAGACAGAGGGTTGGAGAAGGAGGGGCACCCTGCAGCAAGGCAAACAGAGACAGGGGTTTGTTCGACCACTCCCGCAGCAAGTCTTCCAGAGACAGGGGTTGGAGAAGGAGGGGCAGGGGCATCATGTCCAAACAGAGACAGAGGGTTGGAGAAGGAATGTCATTTTTCAGCAAGGCAAACAGACAGAGGGTTGGACGGGGGGCATCGGTCATGCAAGGTTTACTGCAAACAGAGGTTGGAGAAGGACCACGGCAGCAAGGAAAGCAAACAGAGACAGGGGGTCCTGGAGAAGGAGGGGCACGGGGGCAGCAACAAGCCCTGAACAGCAAACAGAGACAGGGGTGGTTTCAAAGCCTCTGGTTTCAACATTGCAGCAAGGAAAGCAAACAGAGACAGAGGGCTGGAGAAAAGGAGGGGCACAATTAATGGGCAGCAAGGAAAGCAAACATTCACTGCTGGTTTCAAAGCCTCATGTTTTGTTTCAGATGGGTTGAGAAGGAGGGGCACGGGGGACAGCAAGGAAAGCAAACAGAGACAGAGGGTTGGAGAAGGAGGGGCAGGGGCAATCAAGGAAAGCAAACAGAGACAGAGGGTTGGAGAAGGAGGGGCCTGGGGCAGCAAGGAAAGCAAACAGAGACAGAGGGCTGGAGAAGGAGGGGCACGGGGGCAGCAAGGAAAGCAAACAGAGACAGAGGGTTGGAGAAGGAGGGGCACGGGGGCAGCAAGGAAAGCAAACAGAGACAGGGGTTGGAGAAGGAGGGGCACGGGGGCAGCAAGGAAAGCAAACAGAGACAGGGGGTTGGAGAAGGAGGGGCACGGGGGCAGCAAGGAAAGCAAACAGAGACAGGGGTTGGAGAAGGAGGGGCACGGGGGCAGCAAGGAAAGCAAACAGAGACAGGGGTTGGAGAAGGAGGGGCACAAGGAAAGCAAACAGAGACAGGGGGTTGGAGAAGGAGGGGCACGGGGGCAGCAAGGAAAGCAAACAGAGACAGGGGGTTGGAGAAGGAGGGGCACGGGGGCAGCAAGGAAAGCAAACAGAGACAGGGGCTGGAGAAGGAGGGGCACGGGGGCAGCAAGGAAAGCAAACAGAGACAGGGGTTGGAGAAGGAGGGGCACGGGGGCAGCAAGGAAAGCAAACAGAGACAGGGGTTGGAGAAGGAGGGGCACGGGGGCAGCAAGGAAAGCAAACAGAGACAGAGGGTTGGAGAAGGAGGGGCACGGGGCAGCAAGGAAAGCAAACAGAGACAGAGGGCTGGAGAAGGAGGGGCACGGGGGCAGCAAGGAAAGCAAACAGAGACAGGGGTGGAGAAGGAGGGGCACGGGGGCAGCAAGGAAAGCAAACAGAGACAGAGGGTTGGAGAAGGAGGGGCACGGGGGCACGGGGGCACGGGGGCAGCAAGGAAAGCAAACAGAGACAGAGGGCTGGAGAAGGAGGGGCACGGGGGCAGCAAGGAAAGCAAACAGAGACAGAGGGTTGGAGAAGGAGGGGCACGGGGGCAGCAAGGAAAGCAAACAGAGACAGAGGGTTGGAGAAGGAGGGGCACGGGGGCAGCAAGGAAAGCAAACAGAGACAGAGGGCTGGAGAAGGAGGGGCACGGGGGCAGCAAGGAAAGCAAACAGAGACAGAGGGTTGGAGAAGGAGGGGCACGGGGGCAGCAAGGAAAGCAAACAGAGACAGAGGGCTGGAGAAGGAGGGGCACGGGGGCAGCAAGGAAAGCAAACAGAGACAGAGGGCTGGAGAAGGAGGGGCACGGGGGCAGCAAGGAAAGCAAACAGAGACAGAGGGTTGGAGAAGGAGGGGCACGGGGGCAGCAAGGAAAGCAAACAGAGACAGAGGGTTGGAGAAGGAGGGGCACGGGGGCAGCAAGGAAAGCAAACAGAGACAGAGGGTTGGAGAAGGAGGGGCACGGGGCAGCAAGGAAAGCAAACAGAGACAGAGGGCTGGAGAAGGAGGGGCACGGGGGCAGCAAGGAAAGCAAACAGAGACAGAGGGCTGGAGAAGGAGGGGCACGGGGGCAGCAAGGAAAGCAAACAGAGACAGGGGGTTGGAGAAGGAGGGGCACGGGGGCAGCAAGGAAAGCAAACAGAGACAGGGGGTTGGAGAAGGAGGGGCACGGGGGCAGCAAGGAAAGCAAACAGAGACAGAGGGCTGGAGAAGGAGGGGCACGGGGGCAGCAAGGAAAGCAAACAGAGACAGGGGCTGGAGAAGGAGGGGCACGGGGGCAGCAAGGAAAGCAAACAGAGACAGGGGGTGGAGAAGGAGGGGCACGGGGGCAGCAAGGAAAGCAAACAGAGACAGAGGGCTGGAGAAGGAGGGGCACGGGGGCAGCAAGGAAAGCAAACAGAGACAGAGGGCTGGAGAAGGAGGGGCACGGGGCAGCAAGGAAAGCAAACAGAGACAGAGGGCTGGAGAAGGAGGGGCACGGGGGCAGCAAGGAAAGCAAACAGAGACAGAGGGTTGGAGAAGGAGGGGCACGGGGGCAGCAAGGAAAGCAAACAGAGACAGAGGGCTGGAGAAGGAGGGGCACGGGGCAGCAAGGAAAGCAAACAGAGACAGAGGGCTGGAGAAGGAGGGGCACGGGGGCAGCAAGGAAAGCAAACAGAGACAGAGGGCTGGAGAAGGAGGGGCAGGGGGAAAGCAAACAGAGACAGAGGGCTGGAGGAGGAGGGGCACGGGGGCAGCAAGGAAAGCAAACAGAGACAGGGGGTTGGAGAAGGAGGGGAAAGCACGGGGCAAAGGAAAGCAAACAGAGACAGAGGGCTGGAGAAGGAGGGGCACGGGGGCAGCAAGGAAAGCAAACAGAGACAGAGGGCTGGAGAAGGAGGGGTTGGAGAAGGACGGGGGCAGCAAGGAAAGCAAACAGAGACAGGGGGTTGGAGAAGGAGGGGCACGGGGGCAGCAAGGAAAGCAAACAGAGACAGAGGGCTGGAGAAGGAGGGGCACGGGGGCAGCAAGGAAAGCAAACAGAGACAGAGGGTTGGAGAAGGAGGGGCACGGGGGCAGCAAGGAAAGCAAACAGAGACAGAGGGCTGGAGAAGGAGGGGCACGGGGGCAGCAAGGAAAGCAAACAGAGACAGGGGCTGGAGAAGGAGGGGCACGGGGGCAGCAAGGAAAGCAAACAGAGACAGGGGGTTGGAGAAGGAGGGGCACGGGGGCAGCAAGGAAAGCAAACAGAGACAGAGGGCTGGAGAAGGAGGGGCACGGGGGCAGCAAGGAAAGCAAACAGAGACAGAGGGCTGGAGAAGGAGGGGCACGGGGGCAGCAAGGAAAGCAAACAGAGACAGGGGCTGGAGAAGGAGGGGCACGGGGGCAGCAAGGAAAGCAAACAGAGACAGGGGCTGGAGAAGGAGGGGCACGGGGGCAGCAAGGAAAGCAAACAGAGACAGGGGGCTGGAGAAGGAGGGGCACGGGGGCAGCAAGGAAAGCAAACAGAGACAGGGGGCTGGAGAAGGAGGGGCACGGGGGCAGCAAGGAAAGCAAACAGAGACAGGGGGCTGGAGAAGGAGGGGCACGGGGGCAGCCTGGAAGATGAAAGATGCAGTAATGGCTCCTGCATGTGATTCTTCACTGTGTGTGTTCAGGCTTTAGGACAATGACTAGACGGACAGACGAAGCATTGCATTGTTTTTTCAACGTTCCACAAGTAGAAGATGTTGTTATTGTCTCCTGTTGTGGAGAAGAGGATTCCAACACCGTTGTCATCAGTTTAAGAAACCGCCCTGTGGTGGTCAGGAGGAGGAGTTGAAGAGAAACAGCCACTATGACCTCACCTGTGAGGTCCAGAGCAATACAAGGAGGGCAGTATGTTACTATGGGGTGATGCTCTGGTTTTAAAACACTGTTTCCATGGCAATGTGTCTATTTCTCTTACAGGGCAATTCCACCACTTTTCAACTTCATTATTTCTAGCACAACACCAGTGTTTACATCCTGTATGTGGAAACGGAGCATTTCTAGAAACATCACCAAAAATGTAACATAAAAAAAACTGTGATTTTCAAACACTGAGATTCACGTTGACGTGGGGAGCAACAAAATATGGCTAGAAACTCGATGCAGGTTTTGAAAAGCATTTTTTTTACTTCTAAACCTGCTCTGTGACGTCACAGAGAAGTACAGTGGCCAAGTCTCTGAACCCTTTTGAATTACCTGGATTTCTTCATACTTTTGTCATAATATTTGGTCTGATCGTGATCTAAGTCACAACAATGGACAAACACAGTGTGCTTAAACTAATAACACACAACTTATTGTAGTTTTCTTATCTATATCAAATACATCATTTAAGCATTCACAGTGTAGGTTGGAAAAAGTATGTGAACCCCGAGGCTAATTACTTCTCCAAAAGCTAATTGGAGTCAGGAGTCAGCTAACCTAGAGTCCAATCAATGAAACGTGATTGGAGATATTGGTTAGAGATGCCCTGTCCTATAAAAAAAACAATCACAGAATTTGAGTTTGCTATTCACAAGAATCATTGCCTGATTTGAATCATGCCTCAAACAAAAGAGATCTCAGAAGACCTAAGATTAAGAATTGGAAAGGGTTACAAAACTATCTCTAAAAGCCTCGATGTTCATCAGTCCACGGTAAGACAAATTGTCTATAAATGGAGATTGTCTATAAACAGCTCAGCACTGTTGCTCCCTAGGAGTAACCAACCTGCAAAGATGACTGCAAGAGCCCAGCGCAGAATGCTCAATGAGGTTAAGAAGAATCCTAGAGTGTCAGCTAAAGACTTACGGAAATCTCTGGAACATGCAAACATGTCCGTTGACAAGTCTACGACACGCAAAACACTAAACAAGAATGGTGTTCATGGGAGGACACCACGGAAGAAGCCACTGCTGTCCAAAAAAAAACATTGCTGCACTTCTGAAGTTCGCAAAAGAGCACCTGGATGTTCCACAGCGCTACTGGCAAAATATTCTGTGGACAGATGAAACTACAGTTGAGTTGTTTGGAAGGAACACACAACACTTTGTGGAGAAAAAATGCACAGCACACAAACATCAACCTTAACCCCGCTTTAAAGTATGGTGGAGGGAGCATCATAGTTTGGGACTGCTTTGCTGCCTCAGAGCCTGGACAGCTTGCTATCATCTACAGAAAAATGAATTCCCAAGTTTATCAAGACATTTTGCAGGAGAATGTTAAGCTATCTGTCTGCCAATTGAAGCTCAACAGAAGTTGGGTGATGCAACAGGACAACGACCCAAAACACAGTGGTAAATCAACAACAGAATGTCTTTAACAGAAGAAAAATATGCCTTCTGGACTGGAGTGGCCCAGTCAGAGTCATGACCTCAACCCAATTGAGATGCTGTGGCATGACCTCGAGAGCAGTTCACACCAGACAGTTTTGTAAAGAGGAATGGTCCCAATTTCCTCCTGACTGTTGTACAGGTCTGGTCCGCAACTACAGAGAATGTTTGGTTGAGGTTATTACTGCCAAAGGAGGGTCACCCAGTTATTAAATATTTTCCCACGCTGCACTGTGAGTGTTTACACGGTGTGTTCAGTAAAGACATGAGAAAGTATAATTGTTTGTGTGTTATTAGTTTAAGCAGACTGTGTCTATTGTTGTGACTTAGATCAAGATCAGATCAAATTTGATGACCAATTTATGCAGAAATCCAGGTAATTCCAAAGGGTTCACATACTGTTTCTTGCCACTGTATTTGTTTAGGACCTTTCTTCTTCTTTTAACCACAGATCAAAAAAATGCTCAGTTTTCACATATGTAGACGCTGGTATCATGCCGGAGATTATGAATATCAGGTTGAAAAGTGGCAAAATTGCCCTTTAAGCACGGATGATAATTTCATGGTATGCTGTGACCTGTCTGGTAGATGGAGTCTTCGGTTGTGGCTTGTTAGCAAGTCACAATGTGCTGGAGGGCAACGACCCTGATCAAGCTATGGACAGTACTGTACTCACTGTGGACCATGACAGTACTGACAGTGATAGCAGTGCCGTACTGCTAGTCGACCCACTGCACCATACTGGTAATGCCTTTGTCAATGTGTCGTCTCCTAAGAAAAAGCACAGTGGGCAGTAGCGCATAACATTCAATAAACGAATGGGAACATCAACACAAATAGGCTAAATGACTGTAGAATCTGTTTACCTGGTTGTCTGACTGCTGAAATGGGGGGCTTCAAACTGGACTTGATGAAATACGGAGGACACCTGCACCATGAGCCACTCCACAATCGAAGTGTCTGGGATTAATCAGTCTCTTCTTGCCAGATAATTGGCTCGGGCTCGCACAGAACCCCATCACAGATTGGCCTATTGTCTGGACTAGGCCAGGGGGATTGTGGGGGAAGGAAGTGTGAATAAATTCCCATAAACCCCGGCAGTATCCCAATGGACGTCCACCTCGGTGCCTCTAATCCAAACGAACAATTGCAACGACAACCTGTGACTGCTAGGCCTGACATCGAATTAACCGGTTGGAATTCCCATTGATCGTTGGACATCCAAGCCTTGGACTCCCTGCTTCCAGGGTCTGTTGGAAATGGGAAAGTGGTTGGACAAAGACTCCAGTTGTAGGAGCCAGAGCTAAGACATCAGCTAATATGTTTTTTACCTTTTTGAGTAGCCTCTGACTGTAGAGTGCTATTTGTCCTCCAACCTTGTTGCCGGGATCCATCGAGGGGCATTGTTCTCCTCTTCCTACTTGATGGCATTGAAACAGTCAGCTCCGGCATCCGATATAGCTATGCCAACGGTGTTCCCAGGAATTCTGTTTAAAGTTCCTATAGGCAGCTTGTGAAGAGTCTCTGGGCTGCGGCATATGGAAATCCATTCATCATGTCTGCTAGTCTGTCATCGCTTGTTGGTTTATGTGGCTTCCTGCTTCCTGTCAAGGATAGCTGTGGTACTTGCCCGGCCTCTTCAGTGCAGAGTAATTCAACCTGCATTGTTCATCGTTCTGTCTCTTTTTATTTTTTTGCATATGGGTCATGTTGCAGTGGGTTATTTTGGCAGGCGATGCAGGAGCACCTCTTGGGTTTTATGCCGTCTGAAGTAGGTCAGCTTTGTCTGTAGTTTATGGAACAACCTCTTTTCTGGATCATCACCAACAGTCCACTGAATGTCAACAGCTCCACTGTGATGTCAGAAGGGTAGTTCAGTTTACAGCAGAAATATTCCTCTACAACACAGTAAGGTAAATGTATTATTGTTTTATTATTTCAACATGATTGTTTTCAATTCCATTCTAGTTTCGGACTCATTGTGAGGTGACTGACATGGGTGAACAGTACAAGTTCTACCCAAAGGTGGTGGTTCGGCGCCAGGAAGGAGCCATCTCTCGTCCCCCTGCCCGTCGGCTTTCTCCTCACTGATGTTCGTCCACATTCTGGAGACGGACAAAGTGATGATGGGGCTTTGTCTCTCTAATTGGTTGTTTCCACGCCAACCACTCTGAAGGTTTGACTTCATCGCTGGCTTGCTTCCTTTGTCCTCTCCGGTTTCAGTGTGGTCGACTCTTAAGACCAAACCGACTCTTAGGCTCTGCACGCTTTTTCCACCATTTGGCTTTTGCGTGAAAATCAGAGCGGGAGGCGATTCAAAGAGCTCAGTGGAATTACAACATGTGGGAGGGACAGTGGAGTGAATCTGTCAGCAACTTACTGCCGCCGCCGCGCAAAGCTCACGCTATTTCAGGCCAACTTGAAACCCAGAAAAACATCAACAAACTCATGAGAACACTTTCTCTTCTCTCTCTCTCTGATTTGTGGAAGGTCTGTGTTCCTCTGTGAGCACGGCACGTTACTGTTTGCACGTTCAGATCAGATTGTTGCCCTTCCTATTTCGGTCAGGGCTTTGTGAGAAAGTTCCCATGATGCTCAGAGAACAAAGACAGCGAGGAAGGTGAAGTGTAATAGTTCCTGCCATTTAAGAACCTGTTTACATGAGACTGGACTGGGACCGTAGGGGAGAATTGCTTTGGCCTTCTTGGCAGCTGCAGCGGTATTGATGGAAAGCGATGCTTAGTACGAGGAGGGTTGGGTTTACATTTCTGTTCCTGTGTGAGTCTTTTATTTTACTGCATCAACATGTTTTCTTGTACACCAGCTGTTCCTTATCATTATAATCAGGTTATAAAACTGAAATGTCCATGTTGTAAAATAAAAGACTCAAAGGCGAACCTGACTGTGGAATCATGGGTGCTTGATATACTGACAAATGCCAACACCTTTAGTTCCCATTTGATATAATTAAATGCGGAGATAAATCCGGTGGGTGCTATTTACCTCCTTTACCACCACACTCACATTATTGACTCTCCAAACAAATGGTATACAGCGTTGCTGGCCGTCAATACAAATCCTCATGCTGAGTGGGAGTAGTTTCACTGATATGACAACGGTTGTGTTTCGCATTGTTATTGTACCTGACTGACACATGTTGGCTCTCTAAACACGCTGTTGTTGCCTCCTCAAGCTCTCTGTGTGGCAAAATTAACATGTTTTCCTTCTCCATTGTCTGGCCCAGGGTGAATGTCAATGAACCTGCAGCCATTGATGGACAGGGAGTATTTCTTCACAGTGGTTTGATGTACTCGGATGTTGCTCTCTGGACATTATTACGACCATCTATTGTGCCTGGCGGAAGCTCAGGCTGTTTATTGCAGCAAGGGACGTGAGCACATGCAATATGCATGAGACCGTTGGACAATGGAGGAGAAGAGAAACAGAGGAGAAAGAAATGTAAGCGTATTTTTAATAGAAATGGCGATGGACTGCCACGCAGAAAGAAATGGCGATGGACTGCCACGCAGAAAGAAATGGCGATGGACTGCCACGCAGAAAGAAATGGCGATGGACTGCCACGCAGAAAGAAATGGCGATGGACTGCCACGCAGAAAGAAATGGCGATGGACTGCCACGCAGAAAGAAATGGCGATGGACAGCCACGCAGAAAGAAATGGACTGCCACGCAGAAAGAAATGGGGACTGCCACGCAGAAAGAAATGGCTGATGGACTGCCACGCAGAAAGAAATGGCGATGGACTGCCACGCCAGAAAGAAATGGCGATGGACTGAAAAAGAAATGGCGATGGACTGCCACGCAGAAAGAAATGGCGATGGACTGCCACGCAGAAAGAAATGGCGATGGACTGCCACGCAGAAAGAAATGGCGATGGACTGCCACGCAGAAAGAAATGGCGATGGACTGCCACGCAGAAAGAAATGGCGATGGACTGCCAAAGAAATGGCGCAGAAAAGAAATGGCGATGGACTGCCACGCAGAAAGAAATGGCGATGGACTGCCACGCAGAAAGAAATGGCGATGGACTGCCACGCAGAAAGAAATGGCGATGGACTGCCACGCAGAAAGAAATGGCGATGGACTGCCACGAAAAGAAATGGCGATGGACTGCCACGCAGAAAGAAATGGCGATGGACTGCCACGCAGAAAGAAATGGCGATGGACTGCCACGCAGAAAGAAATGGCGATGGACTGCCACGCAGAAAGAAATGGCGATGGACTGCCACGCACTGCCACGAAAAGAAATGGCGATGGACTGCCACGCAGAAAGAAATGGCGATGGACTGCCACGCAGAAAGAAATGGCGATGGACTGCCACGCAGAAAGAAATGGCGATGGACTGCCACGCAGAAAGAAATGGCGATGGACTGCCACGCAGAAAGAAATGGCGATGGACTGCCACGCAGAAAGAAATGGCGATGGACTGCCACGCAGAAAGAAATGGCGATGGACTGCCACGCAGAAAGAAATGGCTGCCATGGACTGCCACGCAGAAAGAAATGGCGATGGACTGCCACGCAGAAAGAAATGGCGATGGACTGCCACGCAGAAAGAAATGGCGATGGACTGCCACGCAGAAAGAAATGGCGATGGACTGCCACGCAGAAAGAAATGGCGATGGACTGCCACGCAGAAAGAAATGGCGATGGACTGCCACGCAGAAAGAAATGGCGATGGACTGCCACGCAGAAAGAAATGGCGATGGACTGCCACGCAGAAAGAAATGGCGATGGACTGCCACGCAGAAAGAAATGGCGATGGACTGCCACGCAGAAAGAAATGGCGATGGACTGCCACGCAGACTGGACTGCCACGCAGAAAGAAATGGCGATGGACTGCCACGCAGAAGAAATGGCGATGGACTGCCACGCAGAAAGAAATGGCGATGGACTGCCACGCAGAAAGAAATGGCGATGGACTGCCACGCAGAAAGAAATGGCGATGGACTGCCACGCAGAAAGAAATGGCGATGGACTGCCACGCAGAAAGAAATGGCGATGGACTGCCACGCAGAAAGAAATGGCGATGGACTGCCACGCAGAAAGAAATGGCGATGGACTGCCACGCAGAAAGAAATGGCGATGGACTGCCACGCAGAAAGAAATGGCGATGGACTGCCACGCAGGAAGAAATGGCGATGGACTGCCACGCAGGAAGAAATGGCGATGGACTGCCACGCAGAAAGAAATGGCGATGGACTGCCACGCAGAAAGAAATGGCGATGGACTGCCACGCAGAAAGAAATGGCGATGGACTGCCACGCAGAAAGAAATGGCGATGGACTGCCACGCAGAAAGAAATGGCGATGGACTGCCACGCAGAAAGAAATGGCGATGGACTGCCACGCAGAAAGAAATGGCGATGGACTGCCACGCAGAAAGAAATGGCGAACTGCCACGCAGAAAGAAATGGCGATGGACTGCCACGCAGAAAGAAATGGCGATGGACTGCCACGCAGAAAGAAATGGCGATGGACTGCCACGCAGAAAGAAATGGCGATGGACTGCCACGCAGAAAGAAATGGCGATGGACTGCCACGCAGAAAGAAATGGCGATGGACTGCCACGCAGAAAGAAATGGCGATGGACTGCCACGCAGAAAGAAATGGCGATGGACTGCCACGCAGAAAGAAATGGCGATGGACTGCCACGCAGAAAGAAATGGCGATGGACTGCCACGCAGAAAGAAATGGCGATGGACTGCCACGCAGAAAGAAATGGCGAACTGCCAGAAAAGAAATGGCGATGGACTGCCACGCAGAAAGAAATGGCGATGGACAGCCACGCAGAAAGAAATGGCGATGGACTGCCACGCAGAAAGAAATGGCGATGGACTGCCACGCAGAAAGAAATGGCGATGGACTGCCACGCAGAAAGAAATGGCGATGGACTGCCACGCAGAAAGAAATGGCGATGGACTGCCACGCAGAAAGAAATGGCGATGGACTGCCACGCAGAAAGAAATGGCGATGGACTGCCACGCAGGATGGTAAGCAGTTCGTAGCCCAGCGCCTGAGGCTTCTTCCATCTCTCTTCTGATGATGGTGCTAGATAATGTACTCTAAACCTGAAGGGCCGGTCTTCGAGATGCTGAAGTACCTGGTGCTCGAGTGGCAGCAGTGAGGTGTATCTGCCTCTGGGGGTTAGGGGTCAGCTTGAATTGCCTCTGCCTGTGTGGAAACTCAGGTTCTCTTGTATTTGTGAATTTAAAGTTGAAAGTTTCATAATAACACTACAGGGATGGTTTGTATGTTAAACAACACCTTGTAGGTAGTAATGCATGTCGTTATATTCAGTTTTACAAATCCAGATGGCTTGATGTTTACGCCTCTCTCCAAGTGCAATATTGACCCGACGAAGCTACAACATTGAACCTCCCTGTGAAATCACTGTGCACATGCTTGTGAACAATCCTCTTCTCTTTCTCCCCTCGGTCCTAGGTCAGAAGGTGAGACCCAAATTAAATGGAACCCTGTTTTCTATGTAGTGTACTAGTAGCAGGGAAATATGATTTTTTACAGAATTTTTGACCCTCCTGTACACATTTTGAGTGATTATAAATATATATTTTTAAAGTACATTTATTTTTTTTATGATGCAACTGAATGTGAAACCTTTATATTCACATTAATAAGCAATTTTGTCCAATTTTAAGGAAACAAGTATGTATGTTCCTCAAAGTGAGAGAGAGATCTCCATCCATCTCCATCCATTCATCAATGAAACCCTACTCTCAGCACAAAAGCTACCCAGATCCTCACAAAATGTGAATGTGGTTTTAGACACTGTTTAACACTGCCAGTTAAGATGTCACATCCTATCCTCAGAGGAATAGACTTGTTTCATTCAGGAGGCTCAAACGCATGTAGGCCACAATGTTCTCCACATCCATTTGCTTCTCTCTCCTCTGAATTCCACTTCATGTAGAACGTCCTTCTTTGTTGGGTTGTGTCCCAAATAGCTCCCTATTCCCTATATAGCACATGACATTTGACCAGGGCCCATCCAAAGTAGTGTGCTATGTACGGAATATGGTGCCATTTGGGACGAAGCCTTGGTGAGCTTAACCCTGTTGCACTGATGTTGAGGCACTTCGCAGCGTGAGCTGGAAATAGGGGGGGACACAGTGGCAAGAGTGTAACTTTAATACCCACAACGACTTTACTCCTCTTCCCTTTCAGCCCTCCTGTGTGTGAGGAGAAAGTGTAGTCACCCTCCCTGCCCCTTGAAGCGTGAACACACCAGCACACCAGCTAGCCTCCTCACATCATCATCATCATTCTGCCTGTGAATCTGTCTGCCTCCCAAACGGCACTCTATTCCCTAGGGTTCCATTTGGGACACAACCCGTGTGAAATTATTGTGCATGATTAATGGAGTGCGCTCGTGGTTAAAGCGCTGGACGAGGAGCCGCTGGAGTGGTCCAACCTCTCTTCAGCTGTCCAGGAAAACATGATTGGGTCACCTACTACTGCACTGCAGTCTCTCACTGGACTGTTTGCTATTGCTGAGCTGTCCTGCTAGCTGTTTGGATATTGGCTGGACAGGACTGACCTGTCCTAAAGCTCGCCTCCCTCCGTTAATTTTCTCCCTCCCTACCTCCCTTCCTCCACTGGCTGGTCGGGGGAGGCTTTGGCAGTGAGTCAAGGTCCACGTCCCAAATGGTGCCCTATTACCTTTGTATTGCACTTCTTTTGATCAGGCCCCATAAAGTAGTGCACTATTAAGGGAATAGGGTGTCATTTGTGATGCTGACAGGGAGTCGGGAGTTGGATGTCGGGGATGAGACTGTCTCATTATCACAGGCTTCCTCTTGGCTCCCCTCCAAGCCTGGTCTGGCTCTCTCTGGCTCCTCCGGACACAAGCTGGAGCGCCTCAGCTGTCGCCTCTCTCTCCCTCTGTCTCTATCTTTCTCTCTCTCTCTCCCTCTCTCCCTCTGTCTCTCTCTTTCTCGCTCTCTGTCCCTCTCGGTCTGTACTCTTTTTCTCACTCTCCCTCTACCTCTCTTCTCTCTCTCTCTCTTGGTTTCTCTCCTCCCTCTCTCTCTTTATCTCTCTGTCTCTCTCCTCTCTCTTTATCTCTCTCCTCTCTCTGTCTCTGTCTCTGTCTCTGTCTCTGTCTCTGTGTGTCTCGGTCTCGCTCCTACCTCTTTATACTCTGGCTCTCTCCTTCTCTCCCACTCTCGTTCTTTATCTCTGTCTACCTCCTTTCTCTACCTTTCATTTGCTCTTTCTTTCCACCAGTGCCAGATACTGTCCATGAACCTGTCTGTTACTTTGGGCCCTCTGTATGCAGGCCAACCACCAGAGACACGATGGAGGACATCTCCTCCCTTGATTCAGAATGACAGCTCACCAACAAACTGAAAAAGCTCCCCAGACAGGCCCACCTTAAGAATCCCCCAGTGCTTATTGACACATTAAAGCATTCGTACGGGAGGGTCCCGCTCAACAACCTCCAACACTGTCATCACACACCAATCAAAAAACGCTTTTTATAAAACCTTGTGTGCCGCTCGCCTATATTTCAAAACATTCTGAGACCCAAAACATGGCTCCCATTACAACCAGCCAAATCAAATTGGCTGTCAGATGGAGCGCCCATTATGTTAGGCTGGATGTTTAAAATGCCTTCCCCGGTGACTGGCTGAATTTAGAAAGTACTTGGTTAAACAGATCCATTAAACAAGTGTGGTTTGTTGTCCTCAGACATGGGTTGATTAAACAAGGAGGGTTTGTTGTCCTCAGACATGGGTTGATTAAACAAGGAGGGTTTGTTGTCCTCAGACATGGGTTGATTAAACAAGGAGGGTTTGTTGTCCTCAGACATGGGTTGATTAAACAAGGAGGGTTTGTTGTCCTCAGACATGGGTTGATTAAACAAGGAGGGTTTGTTGTCCTCAGACATGGGTTGATTAAACAAGGAGGGTTTGTTGTCCTCAGACATGGGTTGATTAAACAAGGAGGGTTTGTTGTCCTCAGACATGGGTTGATTAAACAAGGAGGGTTTGTTGTCCTCAGACATGGGTTGATTAAACAAGTGTGGTTTGTTGTCCTCAGACATGGGTTGATTAAACAAGGAGGGTTTGTTGTCCTCAGACATGGGTTGATTAAACAAGGAGGGTTTGTTGTCCTCAGACATGGGTTGATTAAACAAGTGTGGTTTGTTGTCCTCAGACATGGGTTGATTAAACAAGGAGGGTTTGTTGTCCTCAGACATGGGTTGATTAAACAAGGATGGTTTGTTGTCCTCAGACATGGGTTGATTAAACAAGGAGGGTTTGTTGTCCTCAGACATGGGTTGATTAAACAAGGATGGTTTGTTGTCCTCAGACATGGGTTGATTAAACAAGGAGGGTTTGTTGTCCTCAGACATGGGTTGATTAAACAAGGAGGGTTTGTTGTCCTCAGACATGGGTTGATTAAACAAGGAGGGTTTGTTGTCCTCAGACATGGGTTGATTAAACAAGGAGGGTTTGTTGTCCTCAGACATGGGTTGATTAAACAAGGAGGGTTTGTTGTCCTCAGACATGGGTTGATTAAACAAGGAGGGTTTGTTGTCCTCAGACATGGGTTGATTAAACAAGGAGGGTTTGTTGTCCTCAGACATGGGTTGATTAAACAAGGAGGGTTTGTTGTCCTCAGACATGGGTTGATTAAACAAGGAGGGTTTGTTGTCCTCAGACATGGGTTGATTAAACAAGGATGGTTTGTTGTCCTCAGACATGGGTTGATTAAACAAGGAGGGTTTGTTGTCCTCAGACATGGGTTGATTAAACAAGGATGGTTTGTTGTCCTCAGACATGGGTTGATTAAACAAGGAGGGTTTGTTGTCCTCAGACATGGGTTGATTAAACAAGGAGGGTTTGTTGTCCTCAGACATGGGTTGATTAAACAAGGAGGGTTTGTTGTCCTCAGACATGGGTTGATTAAACAAGGAGGGTTTGTTGTCCTCAGACATGGGTTGATTAAACAAGGAGGGTTTGTTGTCCTCAGACATGGGTTGATTAAACAAGGAGGGTTTGTTGTCCTCAGACATGGGTTGATTAAACAAGTGTGGTTTGTTGTCCTCAGACATGGGTTGATTAAACAAGGAGGGTTTGTTGTCCTCAGACATGGGTTGATTAAACAAGGAGGGTTTGTTGTCCTCAGACATGGGTTGATTAAACAAGGATGGTTTGTTGTCCTCAGACATGGGTTGATTAAACAAGGAGGGTTTGTTGTCCTCAGACATGGGTTGATTAAACAAGGATGGTTTGTTGTCCTCAGACATGGGTTGATTAAACAAGGAGGGTTTGTTGTCCTCAGACATGGGTTGATTAAACAAGGAGGGTTTGTTGTCCTCAGACATGGGTTGATTAAACAAGGATGGTTTGTTGTCCTCAGACATGGGTTGATTAAACAAGGAGGGTTTGTTGTCCTCAGACATGGGTTGATTAAACAAGGAGGGTTTGTTGTCCTCAGACATGGGTTGATTAAACAAGGAGGGTTTGTTGTCCTCAGACATGGGTTGATTAAACAAGGAGGGTTTGTTGTCCTCAGACATGGGTTGATTAAACAAGGAGGGTTTGTTGTCCTCAGACATGGGTTGATTAAACAAGGAGGGTTTGTTGTCCTCAGACATGGGTTGATTAAACAAGGATGGTTTGTTGTCCTCAGACATGGGTTGATTAAACAAGGAGGGTTTGTTGTCCTCAGACATGGATTGATTAAACAAGGAGGGTTTGTTGTCCTCAGACATGGGTTGATTAAACAAGTGTGGTTTGTTGTCCTCGACATGGGTTGATTAAACAAGGAGGGTTTGTTGTCCTCAGACATGGGTTGATTAAACAAGGATGGTTTGTTGTCCTCAGACATGGGTTGATTAAACAAGGAGGGTTTGTTGTCCTCAGACATGGGTTGATTAAACAAGGATGGTTTGTTGTCCTCAGACATGGGTTGATTAAACAAGGAGGGTTTGTTGTCCTCAGACATGGGTTGATTAAACAAGGAGGGTTTGTTGTCCTCAGACATGGGTTGATTAAACAAGGAGGGTTTGTTGTCCTCAGACATGGGTTGATTAAACAAGGAGGGTTTGTTGTCCTCAGACATGGGTTGATTAAACAAGTGTGGTTTGTTGTCCTCAGACATGGGTTGATTAAACAAGAGGGATTTGTTTGTCCTCAGACATGGGTTGATTAAACAAGGAGGGTTTGTTGTCCTCAGACATGGGTTGATTAAACAAGGAGGGTTTGTTGTCCTCAGACATGGGTTGATTAAACAAGGAGGGTGTTGTCCTCAGACATGGGTTGATTAAACAAGGATGGTTTGTTGTCCTCAGACATGGGTTGATTAAACAAGGAGGGTTTGTTGTCCTCATACATGGGTTGATTAAACAAGGATGGTTTGTTGTCCTCAGACATGGGTTGATTAAACAAGGAGGGTTTGTTGTCCTCAGACATGGGTTGATTAAACAAGGAGGGTTTGTTGTCCTCAGACATGGGTTGATTAAACAAGGAGGGTTTGTTGTCCTCAGACATGGGTTGATTAAACAAGGAGGGTTTGTTGTCCTCAGACATGGGTTGATTAAACAAGGAGGGTTTGTTGTCCTCAGACATGGGTTGATTAAACAAGGAGGGTTTGTTGTCCTCAGACATGGGTTGATTAAACAAGTGTGGTTTGTTGTCCTCAGACATGGGTTGATTAAACAAGGAGGGTTTGTTGTCCTCAGACATGGATTGATTAAACAAGGAGGGTTTGTTGTCCTCAGACATGGGTTGATTAAACAAGGATGGTTTGTTGTCCTCAGACATGGGTTGATTAAACAAGGAGGGTTTGTTGTCCTCAGACATGGGTTGATTAAACAAGGATGGTTTGTTGTCCTCAGACATGGGTTGATTAAACAAGGAGGGTTTGTTGTCCTCAGACATGGGTTGATTAAACAAGGAGGGTTTGTTGTCCTCAGACATGGGTTGATTAAACAAGGATGGTTTGTTGTCCTCAGACATGGGTTGATTAAACAAGGAGGGTTTGTTGTCCTCAGACATGGGTTGATTAAACAAGGAGGGTTTGTTGTCCTCAGACATGGGTTGATTAAACAAGGATGGTTTGTTGTCCTCAGAGATGGGTTGATTAAACAAGGAGGGTTTGTTGTCCTCAGACATGGGTTGATTAAACAAGGATGGTTTGTTGTCCTCAGACATGGGTTGATTAAACAAGGATGGTTTGTTGTCCTCAGACATGGGTTGATTAAACAAGGATGGTTTGTTGTCCTCAGACATGGGTTGATTAAACAAGGATGGTTTGTTGTCCTCAGACATGGGTTGATTAAACAAGGAGGGTTTGTTGTCCTCAGACATGGGTTGATTAAACAAGGAGGGTTTGTTGTCCTCAGACATGGGTTGATTAAACAAGGATGGTTTGTTGTCCTCAGACATGGGTTGATTAAACAAGGAGGGTTTGTTGTCCTCAGACATGGGTTGATTAAACAAGGAGGGTTTGTTGTTGATGATAGCCATACTACTCTCCTGTACTGTATTCCTTTATGAATGGTGGATGATAGCCACTACTCTACTTTACTCTACTCCTTTATGAATGGTGGATGATAGCCATACTACTCTACTGTACTGTATTCCTTTATGAATGGTGGATGATAGCCTCTACTCTACTGTACTGTATTCCTTTATGAATGGTGGATGATAGCCACTACTCTACTTTACTCTACTCCTTTATGAATGGTGGATGATAGCCACTACTCTACTTTACTCTACTCCTTTATGAATGGTGGATGATAGCCTCTACTCTACTGTACTGTATTCCTTTATGAATGGTGGATGATAGCCACTACTCTACTCTACTCCTTTATGAATGGTGGATGATAGCCACTACTCTACTCTACTCTACTCCTTTATGAATGGTGGATGATAGCCACTACTCTACTGTACTGTATTCCTTTATGAATGGTGGATGATAGCCTCTACTCTACTGTACTGTACTCCTTTATGAATGGTGGATGATAGCCTCTACTCTACTGTACTGTATTCCTTTATGAATGGTGGATGATAGCCACTACTCTACTGTACTGTATTCCTTTATGAATGGTGAATGATAGCCACTACTCTACTCTACTCCTTTATGAATGGTGGATGATAGCCTCTACTCTACTGTACTGTATTCCTTTATGAATGGTGGATGATAGCCACTACTCTACTGTACTGTATTCCTTTATGAATGGTGGATGATAGCCTCTACTCTGCTGTACTGTATTCCTTTATGAATGGTGGATGATAGCCTCTACTCTGCTGTACTGTATTCCTTTATGAATGGTGGATGATAGCCACTACTCTACTGTACTGTATTCCTTTATGAATGGTGAATGATAACCACTACTCTACTCTATTCCTTTATGAATGGTGAATGATAGCCACTACTCTACTGTACTGTATTCCTTTATGAATGGTGGATGATAGCCACTACTCTACTGTACTGTATTCCTTTATGAATGGTGAATGATAGCCACTACTCTACTGTACTGTATTCCTTTATGAATGGTGGATGATAGCCACTACTCTACTGTACTGTATTCCTTTATGAATGGTGAATGATAGCCACTACTCTACTGTACTGTATTCCTTTATGAATGGTGGATGATAGCCACTACTCTACTCTACTCTACTCTACTCCTTTATGAATGGTGGATGATAGCCACTACTCTACTGTACTGTATTCCTTTATGAATGGTGAATGGTAGCCACTACTCTACTCTATTCCTTTATGAATGGTGGATGATAGCCACTACTCTACTCTTTTATGAATGGTGGATGATAGCCACTACTCTACTCTACTCCTTTATGAATGGTAAAAGATAGTACAGTAGAGTAGTGGCTGTGTTCCTTTATGAATGGTGGATGATAGCCACTACTCTACTCTACTCCTTTATGAATGGTGGATGATAACCACTACTCTACTCGACTCCTTTATGAATGGTGGATGATAACCACTACTCTACTCTACTCCTTTATGAATGGTGGATGATAGCCTCTACTCTACTCCTTTATGAATGGTGAATGATAGCCACTACTATACTGTACTGTGTTCCTTTATGAATGGTGGATGATAGCCACTACTCTACTCTACTCTACTCTACTCCTTTATGAATGGTGGATGATAACCACTACTCTACTCTACTCCTTTATGAATGGTGGATGATAGCCACTACTCTACTCTACTCCTTTATGAATGATGGATGATAGCCACTACTCTGCTGTACTGTATTCCTTTATGAATGGTGGATGATAGCCACTACTCTACTCTACTCCTTTATGAATGATGGATGATAGCCACTACTCTCCTGTACTGTATTCCTTTATGAATGGTGGATGATAGCCACTACTCTACTCTACTCCTTTATGAATGATGGATGATAGCCACTACTCTCCTGTACTGTATTCCTTTATGAATGGTGGATGATAGCCACTACTCTACTCTACTCCTTTATGAATGGTGGATGATAGCCACTACTCTACTGTACTGTATTCCTTTATGAATGGTGAATGATAGCCACTACTATACTGTACTGTATTTCTTTATGAATGGTGGATGATAGCCACTACTCTACTGTACTGTATTCCTTTATGAATGGTGGATGATAGCCACTACTCTACTCTACTCCTTTATGAATGGTGGATGATAGCCACTACTCTACTGTACTGTATTCCTTTATGAATGGTGGATGATAGCCACTACTCTACTCTACTCTACTCCTTTATGAATGGTGGATGATAGCCTCTACTCTACTCCTTTATGAATGGTGGATGATAGCCACTACTATACTGTACTGTATTCCTTTATGAATGGTGGATGATAGCCACTACTCTACTGTACTGTATTCCTTTATGAATGGTGGATGATAGCCACTACTCTACTGTACTGTATTCCTTTATGAATGGTGAATGATAGCCACTACTCTACTCTACTCTACTCCTTTATGAATGGTGGATGATAGCCTCTACTCTACTCCTTTATGAATGGTGAATGATAGCCACTACTATACTGTACGGTGTTCTTTTATGAATGGTGGATGATAGCCACTACTCTACTCTACTCTACTCCTTTATGAATGGTGTATGATAGCTACTACTCTACTCCTTTATGAATGGTGTATGATAGCTACTACTCTACTCTACTCCTTTATGAATGGTGGATGATAGCCATACTACTCTACTCTACTCCTTTATGAATGGTTGATGATAGCCACTACTCTACTGTACTGTATTCCTTTATGAATGGCGGATGATAGCTACTACTCTACTCTACTCTACTCCTTTATGAATGGTTGATGATAGCCACTACTCTACTGTACTGTATTCCTTTATGAATGGTGGATGATAGCCATACTACTCTACTCCTTTATGAATGGTGGATGATAGCCATACTACTCTACTCCACTCCTTTATAAATGGTGTATGATAGCCATACTACTCTACTCCACTCCTTTATAAATGGTGTATGATAGCCATACTACTCTATTCTACTTCTTTATGAACAGTGTATGATAGCCATACTACTCTACTCTACTATGAGTCATTCTTGGCTGCTCACCAACCTCTGATTTATTTGGTCCATTTAGATTTGCACCTCCAGTGCCACTGTTGTGCGAGGAGGCTGTTTAAATGCTGAAAGGTGTATCTCTTTGTTTTGTAATCCTGAGTTCGCTCTGAGCTGTGTTCAGCGTCTCGGGTTCTCTAAGTCACATCCTGTCTTAGACATTTGTTTCTTTAGATTCTGCAGCCAGCAGGTGAGGCTGTGCATCAGAGAGGAGGGAAAACCAGACCTGTGTTCAAATATGATTAAATACTTTATCTTGGATTGATTGAGCTTGCCTGGCACAATGGAACCACTAGAATAGTGAATAGTAGAATAGTGAAGTGAATAGTGACAGAATAGAAGCACTCCGGGTAGACTAGAGCAAACGTTAAAAGAAAGCATTTGATCCCAGGTCTGGGGAAGACGAAGCGTTCAGTACTGTTCCCTTTCCCGTCTGCAGTTAACGACACATCCCACCGCCGCTTATCTTCCAGGGCCCAGAATCTTGGCGAAAAGCGAGAGTTTTTTTAGAGGAGAGTACAACAAGAGATTGTCCTCTGCTCTCTGTGAGGAAGGGGGAGATGTGCAAGGTCACTGTGCTGGCGTGCACAAGGACGGCACTCATTGTTCTGCCAGCAGTGGAGATGACGGAATGCAGAAGTACTTAGCTACTTCACATAGTGTACACACACACACACACACGTGTGCACACACACCAAAGTGTCCCGCTGTCAGCGAAGCGATTAAAAATGAGGGATTGGTTTCTGGGGATGACAGATTTATCATTTCTCTCCTTATCGTTTGTGTTCCGTGCTTCATGTCTTCATGGTGGATAATATCTCTTTGTTTCCTGGGAAGGAGCCGTGTGCCATCTGTCTGGACCGGCGGCAGCACCACCACACACCCAGAGTGGTGCTTAGTGAAACCTCTTGACAACAGAGGTCAGAGTAAATGGGCATCCTCCTGAACTTGACTAGATGAGCAACCAGAAACAATGGCTAAGTCCCAGATGGCACCCTATGCCCTATATAGTGCACTACTTTAGACCAGAGCACTATACAGTGCACTACTTTAGACCAGAGCCCTATATAGTGCACTACTTTAGACCAGAGCCCTATATAGTGCACTACTTTAGACCAGAGCCCTATATAGTGCACTACTTTAGACCAGAGCCCTATATAGGGAATAGTATAAGTAGTGCACTATAGGGAATAGGGAGGTGTTTCACGTGGTCCTAAACCTCACTACTAGCCTCACTCCCACATATGGACTGTGTCACATCTCCTCTGTGTCCTGTTTGGACAAACCGTCAAGTCTCCTGTTATCTCTGTCCTGTCTGGACAAACCGGCCATGTTTATAGCCTTGGCACAGCAGCCCTGTGCACAGGCTATCCTGTGGGGGGCACACACTTAATTTGCATGCCTATCAGTCCAACCAGCTAAGCCTCCATTGATTTTCTATGGAACACTACACTATGTTGAGTTCAAAGGTTGATCGTATGTGTTTGAAGGGATTTGTTCATGGGCTTGACTGTTTGCTTTATTCACCAATTAAGGGGAGAAGATTCCAGGTTTCATTACCTCCGCTGTGATTGTAGCTGTGAATGTGATACACACTCAGCAATGGAAGATGATGCACCAGCGATGGCAGATGTATGGAGATTTCCTGTTCATTGTGAAGGAGAGATTCTGTATTTGTTTGAAACCTGTCTCCAGTGAGATGCATTGCATTCATTGTCCTCCTATCACTTCTGTCTAATCAGCCCTACTGGAAATCAAGCTTCGCTGTGGTCACATTTTAATACTCATTGCAGAAACCCAATGAAGCGGAACCCATGGAGTACTTCCCCATATAGTGCACTTCTTTGGATGAGGGCCCATAGACCTCTGGTCAAAAGTAGTGCCCTATGTAGGGAGTGGGGTGCCATTCGGGACTCACATTGGTCATGCAGAAATGGGCTCCCATCTTTTTGCATGGGACCAGTTGTGAGAGATGGTAGTGAAAGTCAACAGATTGCAGAAGGAGTGTGCTGGACAGACCAGGGGTCTGGGGATATATTTGTATGTTTAGCCTGCATATGTTCACTCATCACAGATTACCCAGGAGAGTGGGCAGCAGACTGGATGAGGAGAGACCACGGCTGTCTCCTTCTCACTCTCACTGTGTGTCTCTCTCTCTCTCTCTCTCTCTCTCTCTCAATTTGTTCATGTTCTCTTGCTGCTTAGTCTGGTCCTTCTGTCTCTCTCTCACAGTCTCTCATTGTATCATCTCATCTTCTTTTGCTCAACACTTCACACACTAATAGTCTCTCCCTCTCTCCCTCTGGCTCTCCCTTTCTCTCTCCATCTCTCCCAACCCCCCTCCGATATGTCATTCTCATTCCCGTCACCTCTCCTCGGCAGCTCTGACCTTGAATTCAGGATTGCTCAGTGGCGTTAATCGGCTATAAATTGCAATCATCGCAAAAAGGTGGGGTGAAATAGTAGGCTGGAATGTCTTTAAATGTATTACCTACCAGCACTACCCCCCATGCTGATTAATTGAACTGTGTTTACCTACGAGGTTCATTCTCATTCTATCTTCCTGGGCATCTAGTCAGGAGGTTCATTCTCATTATATCTTCCTGGGTATCTAGTCAGGAGGTTCATTCTCATTCTATCTTCCTGGGCATCTAGTCAGGAGGTTCATTCTCATTCTCTCTTCCTGGGCATCTAGTCAGGAGGTTCATTCTCATTCTCTCTTCCTGGGCATCTAGTCAGGAGGTTCATTCTCATTCTATCTTCCTGGGCATCTAGTCAGGAGGTTCATTCTCATTCTATCTTCCTGGGCATCTAGTCAGGAGGTTCATTCTCATTCTCTCTTCCTGGGCATCTAGTCAGGAGGTTCATTCTCATTCTCTCTTCCTGGGCATCTAGTTTTTGTAAATCTCATCTCGGTCAGGTTCATTCTCATTCTATCTTCCTGGGCATCTAGTTTTTGTAAATCTCATCTCGAGTCAGGAGGTTCTTCTCACGGGCGGCTAAGAAATAGCAGAGTGCTAAACAAAATCAATTGGTCTATTTCACAGGTCTCAACTGTGCTTTGAAATGTTGCCCCTGTTGTACCCTGGAAGTACCACACCTGAATAAATGCATTAGCAACTTGGTCAAAAGAAAGATGAGCTATTCAGAAATAGATGGTTTGGTTCTCAGACCTGTAAAGACAGTGTGTGAACAGGCCGACCTACATTTATATTTGACTTATTTAGCAGACGTTCTTTAATACCTTAGTCACGGTTCATCAGAAAGACCACTGATACCAACTGTTAGTTACTGCACTGCACTGCTCAGACCTATATTTATATATGAACTCTGGGAACGTTGAGTTTATTTTCTAGCAGAAATGCTCCTGCACAGTTTTAGTACAAGATTATAATGAACAGTACTGTATGGTGTAAACTATATATACAAAAGTATGTGGACACCCCTTCAAATTTGTAGGTTTGGCTATTTCAGCCACACCCGTTGCTGACAGGTTTATAAAATCAAGCACACAGCTGTGCAATCTCCATAGACAAACATTGGCAGTAGAATGGCCTTACTGAAGAGTTCAGTGACTTTCAACATGGTATCATCATAGGATGCCATCTTTCCAACTAGTTAGTTCGTCAAATTTCTGCTGTGCTAGAGCTGCCCCCGGTCAACTGTAAGTACTGTTATTGTGAAGTGGAAACGTCTAGGAGCAACAATGGCTCAACCACAAAGTGGTAGGTCACACAAGCTCACAGAACGGGACCGCTGAGTGCTGAAGCGCATAGTGCATAAAAATCATCTGTCCTCTGATACAACACTCACTACTGAGTTCCAAACTGCCTCTGGAAGGTTATAGTAACCAGGGTTACAGCATCCCTACTAGACTATAATAATGAACAGTACTGTATGGTGTACCTGCAGGTTATAGTAACCAGGGTTACAGCATCCCTACCAGACTATAATAATGAACAGTACTGTATGGTGTACCTGCAGGTTATAGTAACCAGGGTTACAGCATCTCTACCAGATGATAATAATGAACAGTACTGTATGGTGTACCTGCAGGTTATAGTAACCAGGGTTACAGCATCCCTACCAGACTATAATAATGAACAGTACTGTATGGTGTACCTTCAGGTTATAGTAACCAGGGTTACAGCATCCTTACCAGATGATGATAATAATGAACAGTACTGTATGGTGTACCTGCAGGTTATAGTAACCAGGGTTACAGCATCCCTACCAGACTATAATAATGAACAGTACTGTATGGTGTACCTGCAGGTTATAGTAACCAGGGTTACAACATCCCATACTAGACTATAATAATGAACAGTACTGTATGGTCTACCTGCAGGTTATAGTAACCAGGGTTAAAGCATCCCTACCAGACTACAATAATGAACAGTACTGTATGGTGTACCTGCAGGTTATAGTAACCAGGGTTACAGCATCCCTACCAGATGATAATAATGAACAGTACTGTATGGTGTACCTGCAGGTTATTGTACCTGCAGGTTATAGTAACCAGGGTTACAGCATCCCTACCAGATGATAATAATGAACAATACTGTATAGTGTACCTGCAGGTTATAGTAACCAGGGTTACAGCTTCCCTACCAGACTATAATAATGAACAATACTGTATGGTGTACCTGCAGGTTATTGTACCTGCAGGTTATAGTAACCAGGGTTACAGCATCCCTACCAGACTATAATAATTAACAATACTGTATGGTGTACCTGCAGGTTATTGTACCTGCAGGTTATAGTAACCAGGGTTACAGCATCCCTACCAGATGATAATAATGAACAATACTGTATAGTGTACCTGCAGGTTATAGTAACCAGGGTTACAGCTTCCCTACCAGACTATAATAATGAACAATACTGTATGGTGTACCTGCAGGTTATCGTACCTGCAGGTTATAGTAACCAGGGTTACAGCATCCCTACCAGACTATAATAATGAACAGTACTGTATGGTGTACCTTCAGGTTATAGTAACCAGGGTTACAGCATCCCTACCAGATGATAATAATGAACAATACTGTATGGTGTACCTGCAGGTTATTGTACCTGCAGGTTATAGTAACCAGGGTTACAGCATCCCTACCAGACTATAATAATGAACAGTACTGTATGGTGTACCTTCAGGTTATAGTAACCAGGGTTACAGCATCCCTACCAGACTATAATAATGAACAATACTGTATGGTGTACCTGCAGGTTATAGTAACCAGGGTTACAGCATCCCTACCAGACTATAATAATGAACAGTACTGTATGGTGTACCTGCAGGTTATAGTAACCAGGGTTACAGCATCCCTACCAGACTATAATAATGAACAGTACTGTATGGTGTACCTGCAGGTTATAGTAACCAGGGTTACAGCATCCCTACCAGACTATAATAATGAACAGTACTGTATGGTGTACCTGCAGGTTATAGTAACCAGGGTTACAGCATCCCTACCAGACTATAATAATGAACAGTACTGTATGGTGTACCTGCAGGTTATAGTAACCAGGGTTACAGCATCCCTACCAGACTATAATAATGAACAGTACTGTATGGTGTACCTGCAGGTTATTGTAACCAGGGTTACAGCATCCCTACCAGACTATAATAATGAACAGTACTGTATGGTGTACCTGCAGGTTATAGTAACCAGGGTTACAGCATCCCTACCAGACTATAATAATGAACAGTACTGTATGGTGTACCTGCAGGTTATAGTAACCAGGGTTACAGCATCCCTACCAGACTATAATAATGAACAGTACTGTATGGTGTACCTGCAGGTTATAGTAACCAGGGTTACAGCATCCCTACCAGACTATAATAATGAACAGTACTGTATGGTGTACCTGCAGGTTATAGTAACCAGGGTTACAGCATCCCTACCAGACTATAATAATGAACAGTACTGTATGGTGTACCTGCAGGTTATAGTAACCAGGGTTACAGCATCCCTACCAGACTATAATAATGAACAGTACTGTATGGTGTACCTGCAGGTTATAGTAACCAGGGTTACAGCATCCCTACCAGACTATAATAATGAACAGTACTGTATGGTGTACCTTCAGGTTATAGTAACCAGGGTTACAGCATCCCTACCAGACTATAATAATGAACAGTACTGTATGGTGTACCTGCAGGTTATAGTAACCAGGGATACAGCAGCCCTACCAGACTATAATAATGAACAGTACTGTATGGTGTACCTTCAGGTTATAGTAACCAGGGTTACAGCATCTCTACCAGATGATAATAATGAACAGTACTGTATGGTGTACCTGCAGGTTATAGTAACCAGGGTTACAGCATCCCTACTAGACTATAATAATGAACAGTACTGTATGGTGTACCTGCAGGTTATAGTAACCAGGGTTACAGCATCCCTACCAGACTATAATAATGAACAGTACTGTATGGTGTACCTGCAGGTTATAGTAACCAGGGTTACAGCATCTCTACCAGATGATAATAATGAACAGTACTGTATGGTGTACCTGCAGGTTATAGTAACCAGGGTTACAGCATCCCTACCAGACTATAATAATGAACAGTACTGTATGGTCTACCTGCAGGTTATAGTAACCAGGGTTACAGCATCCCTACCAGACTATAATAATGAACAGTACTGTATGGTCTACCTGCAGGTTATAGTAACCAGGGTTACAGCATCCCTACCAGACTATAATAATGAACAGTACTGTATGGTGTACCTGCAGGTTATAGTAACCAGGGTTACAGCATCCCTACCAGACTATAATAATGAACAGTACTGTATGGTGTACCTGCAGGTTATAGTAACCAGGGTTACAGCATCCCTACCAGACTATAATAATGAACAGTACTGTATGGTGTACCTGCAGGTTATAGTAACCAGGGTTACAACATCCCATACTAGACTATAATAATGAACAGTACTGTATGGTGTACCTGCAGGTTATAGTAACCAGGGATACAGCGTCCCTACCAGACTATAATAATGAACAGTACTGTATGGTGTACCTGCAGGTTATAGTAACCAGGGTTACAACATCCCATACTAGACTATAATAATGAACAGTACTGTATGGTGTACCTGCAGGTTATTGTAACCAGGGTTACAGCATCCCACCAGACTATAATAATGAACAGTACTGTATGGTGTACCTGCAGGTTATAGTAACCAGGGTTACAGCATCCCTACCAGACTATAATAATGAACAGTACTGTATGGTGTACCTGCAGGTTATAGTAACCAGGGTTACAGCATCCCTACCAGACTATAATAATGAACAGTACTGTATGGTGTACCTGCAGGTTATAGTAACCAGGGTTACAGCATCCCTACCAGACTATAATAATGAACAGTACTGTATGGTGTACCTGCAGGTTATAGTAACCAGGGTTACAGCATCCCTACCAGACTATAATAATGAACAGTACTGTATGGTGTACCTGCAGGTTATAGTAACCAGGGTTACAGCATCCCTACCAGACTATAATAATGAACAGTACTGTATGGTGTACCTGCAGGTTATAGTAACCAGGGTTACAGCATCCCTACCAGACTATAATAATGAACAGTACTGTATGGTGTACCTGCAGGTTATAGTAACCAGGGTTACAGCATCCCTACCAGACTATAATAATGAACAGTACTGTATGGTGTACCTGCAGGTTATTGTAACCAGGGTTACAGCATCCCTACCAGACTATAATAATGAACAGTACTGTATGGTGTACCTGCAGGTTATAGTAACCAGGGTTACAGCATCCCTACCAGACTATAATAATGAACAGTACTGTATGGTGTACCTGCAGGTTATAGTAACCAGGGTTACAGCATCCCTACCAGACTATAATAATGAACAGTACTGTATGGTGTACCTGCAGGTTATAGTAACCAGGGTTACAGCATCCCTACCAGACTATAATAATGAACAGTACTGTATGGTGTACCTTCAGGTTATAGTAACCAGGGTTACAGCATCCCTACCAGACTATAATAATGAACAGTACTGTATGGTGTACCTTCAGGTTATAGTAACCAGGGTTACAGCATCCCTACCAGACTATAATAATGAACAGTACTGTATGGTGTACCTGCAGGTTATAGTAACCAGGGTTACAGCATCCCTACCAGACTATAATAATGAACAGTACTGTATGGTGTACCTTCAGGTTATAGTAACCAGGGTTACAGCATCCCTACCAGACTATAATAATGAACAGTACTGTATGGTGTACCTGCAGGTTATTGTACCTGCAGGTTATAGTAACCAGGGTTACAACATCCCATACTAGACTATAATAATGAACAGTACTGTATGGTGTACCTTCAGGTTATAGTAACCAGGGTTACAGCATCCCTACCAGATGATAACAATGAACAGTACTGTATGGTGTACCTGCAGGTTATAGTAACCAGGGTTACAGCATCCCTACCAGACTATAATAATGAACAGTACTGTATGGTGTACCTGCAGGTTATAGTAACCAGGGTTACAGCATCCCTACCAGACTATAATAATGAACAGTACTGTATGGTGTACCTGCAGGTTATAGTAACCAGGGTTACAGCATCCCTACCAGACTATAATAATGAACAGTACTGTATGGTGTACCTGCAGGTTATAGTAACCAGGGTTACAGCATCCCTACCAGACTATAATAATGAACAGTACTGTATGGTCTACCTGCAGGTTATAGTAACCAGGGTTACAGCATCCCTACCAGATGATAACAATGAACAGTACTGTATGGTGTACCTGCAGGTTATAGTAACCAGGGTTACAGCATCCCTACCAGACTATAATAATGAACAGTACTGTATGGTCTACCTGCAGGTTATAGTAACCAGGGTTACAGCATCCCTACCAGACTATAATAATGAACAGTACTGTATGGTGTACCTGCAGGTTATAGTAACCAGGGTTACAGCATCCCTACCAGACTATAATAATGAACAGTACTGTATGGTCTACCTGCAGGTTATAGTAACCAGGGTTACAGCATCCCTACCAGACTATAATAATGAACAGTACTGTATGGTGTACCTGCAGGTTATAGTAACCAGGGTTACAGCATCCCTACCAGACTATAATAATGAACAGTACTGTATGGTGTACCTGCAGGTTATAGTAACCAGGGTTACAGCATCCCTACCAGACTATAATAATGAACAGTACTGTATGGTGTACCTGCAGGTTATAGTAACCAGGGTTACAGCATCCCTACCAGACTATAATAATGAACAGTACTGTATGGTGTACCTGCAGGTTATAGTAACCAGGGTTACAGCATCCCTACCAGACTATAATAATGAACAGTACTGTATGGTCTACCTGCAGGTTATAGTAACCAGGGTTACAGCATCCCTACCAGATGATAACAATGAACAGTACTGTATGGTGTACCTGCAGGTTATAGTAACCAGGGTTACAGCATCCCTACCAGACTATAATAATGAACAGTACTGTATGGTGTACCTGCAGGTTATAGTATCCAGGGTTACAGCATCCCTACCAGACTATAATAATGAACAATACTGTATGGTCTACCTGCAGGTTATAGTAACCAGGGTTACAGCATCCCTACCAGACTATAATAATGAACAGTACTGTATGGTCTACCTGCAGGTTATAGTAACCAGGGTTACAGCATCCCTACCAGACTATAATAATGAACAGTACTGTATGGTCTACCTGCAGGTTATAGTAACCAGGGTTACAGCATCCCTACCAGACTATAATAATGAACAGTACTGTATGGTGTACCTGCAGGTTATAGTAACCAGGGTTACAGCATCCCTACCAGACTATAATAATGAACAGTACTGTATGGTGTACCTGCAGGTTATAGTAACCAGGGTTACAGCATCCCTACCAGACTATAATAATGAACAGTACTGTATGGTGTACCTGCAGGTTATAGTAACCAGGGTTACAACATCCCATACTAGACTATAATAATGAACAGTACTGTATGGTGTACCTGCAGGTTATAGTAACCAGGGATACAGCGTCCCTACCAGACTATAATAATGAACAGTACTGTATGGTGTACCTGCAGGTTATAGTAACCAGGGTTACAGCATCCCTACCAGACTATAATAATGAACAGTACTGTATGGTCTACCTGCAGGTTATAGTAACCAGGGTTACAGCATCCCTACCAGACTATAATAATGAACAGTACTGTATGGTGTACCTGCAGGTTATAGTAACCAGGGTTACAACATCCCATACTAGACTATAATAATGAACAGTACTGTATGGTGTACCTGCGGGTTATAGTAACCAGGGTTACAGCATCCCTACCAGATGATAATAATGAACAGTACTGTATGGTGTACCTGCAGGTTATAGTAACCAGGGTTACAGCATCCCTACCAGACTATAATAATGAACAGTACTGTATGGTGTACCTTCAGGTTATAGTATCCAGGGTTACAGCATCCCTACCAGACTATAATAATGAACAGTACTGTATGGTGTACCTGCAGGTTATAGTAACCAGGGTTACAGCATCCCTACCAGATGATAATAATGAACAGTACTGTATGGTGTACCTGCAGGTTATAGTAACCAGGGTTACAGCATCCCTACCAGATGATGATAATAATGAACAGTACTGTATGGTGTACCTGCAGGTTATAGTAACCAGGGTTAAAGCATCCCTACCAGACTATAATAATGAACAGTACTGTATGGTGTACCTGCAGGTTATAGTAACCAGGGTTACAGCATCCCTACCAGATGATAATAATGAACAGTACTGTATGGTGTACCTGCAGGTTATAGTAACCAGGGTTACAGCATCCCTACCAGACTATAATAATGAACAGTACTGTATGGTGTACCTGCAGGTTATAGTAACCAGGGTTACAGCATCCCTACCAGACTATAATAATGAACAGTACTGTATGGTGTACCTGCAGGTTATAGTAACCAGGGTTACAGCATCCCTACCAGACTATAATAATGAACAGTACTGTATGGTGTACCTGCAGGTTATAGTAACCAGGGTTACAGCATCCCTACCAGACTATAATAATGAACAGTACTGTATGGTGTACCTGCAGGTTATAGTAACCAGGGTTACAGCATCCCTACCAGACTATAATAATGAACAGTACTGTATGGTGTACCTGCAGGTTATAGTAACCAGGGTTACAGCATCCCTACCAGACTATAATAATGAACAGTACTGTATGGTGTACCTGCAGGTTATAGTAACCAGGGTTACAACATCCCTACCAGACTATAATAATGAACAGTACTGTATGGTGTACCTGCAGGTTATAGTAACCAGGGTTACAGCGTCCCTACCAGACTATAATAATGAACAGTACTGTATGGTGTACCTGCAGGTTATAGTAACCAGGGTTACAGCATCCCTACCAGACTATAATAATGAACAGTACTGTATGGTGTACCTGCAGGTTATAGTAACCAGGGTTACAGCATCCCTACCAGACTATAATAATGAACAGTACTGTATGGTGTACCTGCAGGTTATAGTAACCAGGGTTACAGCATCCCTACCAGACTATAATAATGAACAGTACTGTATGGTGTACCTGCAGGTTATAGTAACCAGGGTTACAGCATCCCTACCAGACTATAATAATGAACAGTACTGTATGGTGTACCTGCAGGTTATAGTAACCAGGGTTACAACATCCCATACTAGACTATAATAATGAACAGTACTGTATGGTGTACCTGCAGGTTATAGTAACCAGGGATAGAGCGTCCCTACCAGACTATAATAATGAACAGTACTGTATGGTGTACCTGCAGGTTATAGTAACCAGGGTTACAACATCCCATACTAGACTATAATAATGAACAGTACTGTATGGTGTACCTGCAGGTTATTGTAACCAGGGTTACAGCATCCCTACCAGACTATAATAATGAACAGTACTGTATGGTGTACCTGCAGGTTATAGTAACCAGGGTTACAGCATCCCTACCAGACTATAATAATGAACAGTACTGTATGGTGTACCTGCAGGTTATAGTAACCAGGGTTACAGCATCCCTACCAGATGATAATAATGAACAGTACTGTATGGTGTACCTGCAGGTTATAGTAACCAGGGTTACAGCATCCCTACCAGACTATAATAATGAACAGTACTGTATGGTGTACCTTCAGGTTATAGTAACCAGGGTTACAGCATCCCTACCAGACTATAATAATGAACAGTACTGTATGGTGTACCTGCAGGTTATAGTAACCAGGGTTACAGCATCCCTACCAGATGATAACAATGAACAGTACTGTATGGTCTACCTGCAGGTTATAGTAACCAGGGTTACAGCATCCCTACCAGATGATAATAATGAACAGTACTGTATGGTGTACCTGCAGGTTATAGTAACCAGGGTTACAGCATCCCTACCAGACTATAATAATGAACAGTACTGTATGGTCTACCTGCAGGTTATAGTAACCAGGGTTACAGCATCCCTACCAGATGATAATAATGAACAGTACTGTATGGTGTACCTGCAGGTTATAGTAACCAGGGTTACAGCATCCCTACCAGACTATAATAATGAACAGTACTGTATGGTGTACCTGCAGGTTATAGTAACCAGGGTTACAGCATCCCTACCAGACTATAATAATGAACAGTACTGTATGGTGTACCTGCAGGTTATAGTAACCAGGGTTACAGCATCCCTACCAGACTATAATAATGAACAGTACTGTATGGTGTACCTGCAGGTTATAGTAACCAGGGTTACAGCATCCCTACCAGACTATAATAATGAACAGTACTGTATGGTCTACCTGCAGGTTAGAGTATCCAGGGTCAGACAGCTGGAAGCTGTATAGACCAGGATGTCTCTATTGAGTCACACCCTATAAAGTGCAGACAGTCCCCCAGGATGTTTCTCCACCATGGAAATGTCTGATATTTGTCTGTTGAACCTTTTACTGCAGTAGGCTAAATCAATTTTGAGATTTCATCCCAATATTACACTTTATATACATCACAGAAGACTGAAATATAACAAAACTGCTTGACATAGAAACACGAGATTTTCAGCGGGTTTTTGAAATGTTTATTAATTCTGAAATGATTAAAAATATAACATTCCGCCCATGAGGCCAGTAGGTCATGTGACTGCAGGAAAGGGATACACAACTAATTAATCAATGTTAGTTCACATTTTTGAATTCCATTTCCTCTGTTTTTCTTCTGTGAGCTCAATGTGCATATCTCAGTTTCTCTAGAGGTAAATCAGATCCAGCCAGAACTGTGTGATGTAGTAGGGACTTGTAGTTTCCAACGGGCCAATATTCTAGATAGTTTAGCGCATTAAAATGTGGTAATTAACTACAATGACCATTATCCATTGCGCATCTACTCTTCCAGTCTGAGTGCGTGATCGTCAGCAGCTGTTGCTTCGTGAGGTGTCTATCTGAAAATACATGATCTATGTGATTGATAGTTGGTATTCGGCAGTCATAAAAGTACGCCTTATTTATGAAGAACTACAAAATAGTGGTTTTGTCAGACAACATAGGCAGCAGCTCTGTAGAGATGAGATAATGACTTGGAATGATCTAATAAAGTCATCAAATATTTGATTAAAGTAAAGTAATGTGAATAATTGATTGTTAATAAGTGAGAAGCAGTAATGGACAGTCACTACCATCATGGGACTTTTATTATTTGTTTTATTCTGTGTTGTTACAGCATTCTACCCACAATGCATTTCATATTAATTTTTTTATTATCAAATCGAAAACCGTGAGATGTTTTTTAAAATCGAACAGGGAACGAACCAACCTCAAAAAGCACTAATCGCTGAGCACTGCTCCCCCAGGGCCCTAAAGCCCACCAACACCATGACTACTCCCCCAGGGCCCTAAAGCCCACCAACACCATGACTACTCCCCCAGGGCCCTAAAGCCCACCAACACCATGACTACTCCCCCAGGGCCCTAAAGCCCACCAACACCATGACTACTCCCCCAGGGACCTAAAGCCCACCAACACCATGACTACTCCCCCAGGGCCCTAAAGCCCACCAGCACCATGACTACTCCCTCAGGGCCCTAAAGCCCACCAACACCATGACTACTCCCCAGGGCCCTGGCCCCTAAAGCCCACCAACCATGACACCAGGGCCCTGCCCACCAGCACCATGACTGGTCGGGCCCTAAAGCCCACCAGCACCATGACTACTCCCCAGGGCCCTAAAGCCCACCAGCACCATGACTACTGCCCCAGGGCCCTAAAGCCCACAAACACCATGACTGCTCCCCCAGGGCCCTAAAGCCCACCAACACCATGACTGCTCCCCCAGAGCCCTAAAGCCCACCAACACCATGACTGCTCCCCCAGGGCCCTAAAGCCCACCAACACCATGACTAGTCCCCCAGGGCCCTAAAGCCCACCAGCACCATGACTACTCCTCCAGAGCCCTAAAGCCCACCAACACCATGACTGCTCCCCCAGGGCCCTAAAGCCCACCAACACCATGACTGCTCCCCCAGGGCCCTAAAGCCCACCAACACCATGACTGCTCCCCCAGAGCCCTAAAGCCCACCAACACCATGACTGCTCCCCCAGAGCCCTAAAGCCCACCAACACCATGACTACTCGCCCAGGGCCCTAAAGCCCACCAGCACCATGACTACTCCTCCAGAGCCCTAAAGCCCACCAACACCATGACTGCTCCCCCAGGGCCCTAAAGCCCACCAACACCATGACTACTCTCCCAGAGTCCTAAAGCCCAGCAACACCATGACTGCTCCCCCAGAGCCCTAAAGCCCACCAACACCATGACTGCTCCCCCAGGGCCCTAAAGCCCACCAACACCATGACTACTCTCCCAGAGTCCTAAAGCCCAGCAACACCATGACTGCTCCCCCAGAGCCCTAAAGCCCAGCAACACCATGACTGCTCCCCCAGAGCCCTAAAGCCCACCAACACCATGACTGCTCCCCCAGGGCCCTAAAGCCCACCAACACCATGACTACTCTCCCAGAGTCCTAAAGCCCACCAGCACCATGACTACTCTCCCAGGGCCCTAAAGCCCACCAGCACCATGACTACTCTCCCAGGGCCCTAAAGCCCACCAGCACCATGACTACTCTCCCAGAGCCCTAAAGCCCACCAGCACCATGACTACTCCCCCAGAGCCCTAAAGCCCACCAACACCATGACTACTCTCCCAGGGCCCTAAAGCCCACCAGCACCATGACTACTCTCCCAGAGCCCTAAAGCCCACCAGCACCATGACTACTCCCCCAGAGCCCTAAAGCCCACCAACACCATGACTACTCTCCCAGGGCCCTAAAGCCCACCAACACCATGACTACTCCCCCAGAGCCCTAAAGCCCACCAACACCATGACTACTCTCCCAGAGCCCTAAAGCCCACCAGCACCATAACTACTCTCCCAGAGCCCTAAAGCCCACCAGCACCATGACTACTCCCCCAGAGCCCTAAAGCCCACCAACACCATGACTACTCCCCCAGAGCCCTAAAGCCCACCAGCACCATGACTACTCTCCCAGAGCCCTAAAGCCCACCAACACCATGACTACTCTCCCAGAGCCCTAAAGCCCACCAACACCATGACTACTCCCCCAGAGCCCTAAAGCCCACCAGCACCATGACTACTCACCCAGCCCCTAATCCCACCAACACCATGACTACCCTAAAGCCTAACAGCACCATGACTACTCTCCCAGAGCCCTAAAGCCCACCAACACCATGACTACTCTCCCAGGGCCCTAAAGCCCACCAGACCATGACTACTCCTCCAGAGCCCTAAAGCCCACCAACACCATGACTACTCTCCCAGGGCCCTAAAGCCCACCAACACCATGACTACTCTCCCAGGGCCCTAAAGCCCACCAGCACCATGACTACTCCCCCAGAGCCCTAAAGCCCACCAACACCATGACTACTCTCCCAGGGCCCTAAAGCCTACCAGCACCATGACTACTCTCCCAGGGCCCTAAAGCCCACCAACACCATGACTGCTCTCCCAGGGCCCTAAAGCCCACCAACACCATGACTACCACAGAGACTGAAGCACCCTGCCATTGGGGAAATGGCTCTGGTTAGAAAAGGTGTGTGATGGAGATGAAAACAGAAGGTCAACCTACGGGTGAGAGAAACATTATTTTCTCCCAGCAGTTATTTAGCTGCGTCCCAAATTGCACCCTTTTCTATATAGTGCACTACTTTTTACCTGGGCCCATAGGGCTCATAGGGCTCTGGTCAAAGGTAGTGCACTGTATAGGGAATAGTGTTCCATTTGGGATGGAATCATAATGACTTCGTGTCTTTCATATGAACAAGAGAATACAGCTTCACTGATTAGAAGTGTCACTGATTAGTAGTTCTCATGCCAGCTTCTGATCAGGATTTTTTTGTCTCGTCGTCCAAACATTCTCCTTCTCTAATGCGTGACAGTAAGTTGATACTTTGTTGACAATCTCCTTGGTTGTTTCCCGGGAGACGATCGATCTCTCGACCTATCAAAAGCATTCATCAATTCAAATAGTAAAATGCACCGGAGCCAGATAAATTGCTCTGCCACCCAAGAGTTGTGTTGTATTTTGAATGGGGGCCACAGTGAGAAAAGGGTAAGGGTAGCGTGGTTAGACTATTGTGATCCATGTCCTCATTGAATGCTTCTTGCCCAGTATAATGCATGACTAATATTGTCTGTTTATTTAGCAAGGCTACCATTGATTCCTCCTGTCGGACTGTTAGCATAGCATCATTCATTAGCAATAGGCTTTCATCATGGTACCATACGCTTGCACTATAAAGGCTGAATCCCAACTTGGGATTTGCATGCGTAGCTTCACAAAAATCATACATGGATGTCAATGGTAAATCTGGCCCTTAGTCAGACTGAATATGTCTGTGCAACTGGAGGGAATGTACACACAGCTCTTCCCTGATCACCACTGTAGTGGGAGCATGTAATCACTACAGATGAACGAGCCTTGTCACTACAGCGTCTGATGTCCTAGTTCCAGAAGCACACCTTTAATACCGACGACGTCAACGTCCATGTCAATACTCGGCCCTGCCAGGCAGACATACGTTTCATAATCCATCAGCATGTCTGCACATTAAACTGGAAACGGATCAGTCCAACACCACGTCTGTAGGCAGGAGGCACCAAGCCGACTCTGGTCGTACCCCCAGCTCAGTGGACTGGCATCGGAGGTGAACGAGGAGAGGAGGTCGGGTGGAGGGAGGAGGAGTGTCTGTAGGCAGGAGGCACCAAGCCGACTCTGGTCGTGTCCCCAGCTCAGTGGACTGGCATCGGAGGTGAACGAGGAGAGGAGGTCGGGTGGAGGGAGGGGGAGAGCGAGTGTCTGTAGTGGAGCGGTTGTGCTCAGTCGAGTGGAGGCTAGATGAGAACGGACAGGATCATTACACAGTGGTTTAGGAGGCGACACTGCGATGCCGACCCCCCCCATTGTCTCTGGCTATCTGCTCAAGGACGACTGAACTGAACGTTTGCGTTAACTATCTGCCCACCACCAAAACCACCCATTTTAGCTCCTCAGTGCAGTGTGTCGTCGAAGATCAAAGGTTGTCAAACTACAGCCATCATTCCCTGGAATAATGTTTGCTCCATCAACAGTAATCCAAGGGGCTGGGGGTGTCAATTCGGAGTGGGGAGGTCCTTTGTTTCACAGCTCCTGAGCCCTAACCTTGGGACTAGATGGTTAAAGGCTACCCATTGGGATTCAATCTGAATGCGAAGCGGATTTACCCTACTTTGCTGTTCCTGTTCAAAAGCCTCACTCCCCCCAAGCACCTCGTGAGGAGACATGAGAGAGTGGGACTGGAAATGTGCAAATGCCATGTTTCTTCAAGAACAGATTTTCAATACATGATCACCATCTAATGAAACATAATTGTATTTTGACTTGAAAGTTGTTTGGCAAGGGGCCAGCACTGGTGCTCCTCCTAATGGCTCAATGAATGCATTAATGGATCGTTGTTTTGTTGCCATGACAAATATGGTCTTATCGGGGAACCTCTGTTGCTCACATTCTGCTCTCTACTTCCACAGATCACATAGAGAGACCGATGGTCTCAGGAGCTCAGCTTCCCTCTCATCCCTTCCTCTTCTACGAACCGCCCAGCCTTTGATACATTTTTCACTCCATTTATTAGTTCATTTGGAGCCAATTAACGTCAACACTGTTTGTCAGAAAGCCAGCGTTGGGGGCTCTTGGAGCGCCTCGCTGATTTACGCCCCTGTCTGTCCTGGTAATTAAACCAAACAGCGAGCTGGAGGAGGTAATTGATTTTTCTCCTCTTTTGTGTGGAAAACAATTCAAATGGAATACAGAGTGACGTAATAATATCCGTGTGTACCATTCTAGTGCGGCCCTCTCTCAGACCATTCACAATTCATATTCTGTTGCAGCAGCGGCGGCCATTATTGCCACCCGGCTGCATCCCTTTCAATGGTGCTCGCCGTTCCATTCTCCCCTTTAGGGTGTCTCTTCCATACAGGAGACACAGTGCCTCTCGTCATTATTCATCCAAGCATCTTCACCTGTTTTCCAAGAGCCGGGGTAGCTTGATTGATATTACCCACGCTGCATTTTGGTGGAATCGTGTGAAGAAGCTGCATGGTGAAATTTCAAAAGCAATCACAAGGGATCCAATTAGCATTTCATAGATCTGCTAGTTTCATACATTTTTTATAGGGGGTGCAGAATGGGCGGGATCCCCCCTCCCTCAAAGGGTCCATTCTAGATGCAGCTCCTGCCTAGTGTCACAGAGCTGCCACCACCCTTAATGGATGGCCATTACGGATCCGCCTGGCCCCGGCTGATAGTCTCTGGCCATTACGCTGTCAGGGGTCATTGTGTGGCTAATGGTTTACTAAGGGCACAGTACCCTGGTTCTGTGCTGGTATCCCACCCCCCCTCACGCCCACCCTCCCCAGCGCAGCAAGAGAGCGAAGGGAGGAAACACGTGTCAGCAAAATGTTAATGTTGTTTCTCATTACCACACCCGAAGGAAATGGCATGTGAAATAAACCATCGCTTCACATTGTGGCCGCATTACGTTTCTCACGCCGGCTTGTCAAGTGCAGTAAAGGACTTCAAATGTGTGATGACACAGTTGTAGGTAATGTCTAAAGCTCACGTTCCGGTAGGCTACATTTCTCCCTCTTTCATCACAGCATGAGGGTGTGTACCTTCTACATATGGGAGAGGGTAGAGAAGGGGAAGAAATGGGAGAAAGAGAGCGAGGAGGGAGAAGGGGCTCATACATTTGAAAGAGAGGGAGGAGAGCGAGAGAGGAAGGAGAGCGAGCGAGAGAGGGAGGGAGGAGAGCGAGCGAGAGAGGGAGGGAGGAGAGCGAGCGAGAGAGGGAGGGAGGAGAGCGAGCGAGCGAGAGAGGGAGGAGAGCGAGAGAGCGAGAGAGGGAGGAGAGCGAGCGAGAGAGAGAGAGAGAGAGAGAGAGAGAGAGAGAGGGAGCGAGCGAGAGAGAGGGAGGGAGGAGAGAGAGGGAGGGAGGAGAGCGAGCGAGAGAGGGAGGAGAGCGAGCGAGAGAGGGAGGGAGGAGAGCGAGCGAGCGAGAGAGAGGGAGGAGAGCGAGAGAGAGAGAGAGGAGGGCGAGGGAGAGAGGAAGGGAGGAGAGAGAGAGAGAGGGAGGAGAGAGGGAGGGAGGAGAGAGCGAAAGATGGAGGAGAGAGCGAGATGGAGGAGAGAGCGAGAGAGAGGGTGCGAGAGAGGAGAGAGGGAGGAGCGAGGGAGAGAGGGAGGAGAGAGAGGGAGAGGGGGAGAGAGAGGGAGAGGGGGAGAGAGAGAGAGAGAGAGGGAGGAGAGAGGGAGAGAGGAGGAGAGAGGAGGAGGAGAGAGAGAGAGAGGGAGGAGGGGAGAGAGAGAGAGAGAGAGAGGGGAGAGAGAGAGAGGGAGAGAGAGAGGGGGGAGGAGAGAGAGAGCGGGGGGAAGAGAGAGAGAGAGAGAGGGAGGAGAGAGAGGTGAGAGGGAGGAGAGATGGAGAGAGAGAGGGAGGAGAGAGAGGGAGAGAGAGAAGGAGGAGAAGAGAGAGAGGGAGGAGAGAGAGAGAGAGAGAGAGAGGGAGGAGAGAGGGAGAGAGAGGGAGAGGGAGAGAGAGGAGGAGAGAGAGAGAGGGGAGGAGAAGAGAGAGAGAGGCAGGAGAGAGAGAAGGAGGAGAAGAGAGAGAGAGAGAGGGAAGAGAGGGTGAAGGAGAGGGTAAAGGGGTTCAGTGCTGTGGTTTTGAATTATAGAGCAAGATCTTAATGGCAGAGTTTAATTCCTGAAACAAAGGTCAATGTCATCATGTTGCTCCTGTTATTAAGAGCAGGGAGATTTAATTGTAACATTAGTGGGGAAGATAATGATACGACGTAACCCCTCTGCCACTGTGGGCCCCACCGCACATTGATGCCGGCGTACCGCTGTCAAAATCTGCTAACTTAATCAAAACAGGCGCAGGAAAGCAAGACAATTACTACATGCAGAGTTAACCTCAACCATATCATTATCATACGATTTAGAGAAAAATAATTACGGTTAACATTATGCAGTCAACCAACTCATAACTCTGCCCCCGAAATCAGCAGCCCCAAGTTTTCAGTCGTGATGCGTTACGGCATCGCCACGGGGGTAACTGTTGTCACGTCACCACTTAGAGTTTGATTGGACAGTCCTCTGGTCACACAAGCCTATTTCCACACAACTTAGCCTGGTCCCAGATCAGTATGTTACCTGACTAGAGGGCATGACAATGCTAGTCAGTGGAGCCTTTATCCAGGTCAGGAGAGATGGATCTCTGGTGACTGGCAGACAGGAGCCTTTATCCAGGTCAGGAGAGATGGATCTCTGGTGACTGGCAGACAGGAGCCTTTATCCAGGTCAGGAGAGATGGATCTCTGGTGACTGGCAGACAGGAGCCTTTATCCAGGTCAGGAGAGATGGATCTCTGGTGACTGGCAGACAGGAGCCTTTATCCAGGTCAGGAGAGATGGATCTCTGGTGACTGGCAGACAGGAGCCTTTATCCAGGTCAGGAGAGATGGATCTCTGGTGACTGGCAGACAGGAGCCTTTATCCAGGTCAGGAGAGATGGATCTCTGGTGACTGGCAGACAGGCCTTTATACAGGTCAGGAGAGATGGATCTCTGGTGACTGGCAGACAGGAGCCTTTATCCAGGTCAGGAGAGATGGATCTCTGGTGACTGGCAGACAGGAGCCTTTATCCAGGTCAGGAGAGATGGATCTCTGGTGACTGGCAGACAGGAGCCTTTATCCAGGTCAGGAGAGATGGATCTCTGGTGACTGGCAGACAGGAGCCTTTATCCAGGTCAGGAGAGATGGATCTCTGGTGACTGGCAGACAGGAGCCTTTATCCAGGTCAGGAGAGATGGATCTCTGGTGACTGGCAGACAGGAGCCTTTATCCAGGTCAGGAGAGATGGATCTCTGGTGACTGGCAGACAGGAGCCTTTATCCAGGTCAGGAGAGATGGATCTCTGGTGACTGGCAGACAGGAGCCTTTATCCAGGTCAGGAGAGATGGATCTCTGGTGACTGGCAGACAGGAGCCTTTATCCAGGTCAGGAGAGAGCACTCTGCCGTACCTCACGAGACTTGCAGGGCATGACGGCACACAACTATTTTTAACCATGATGTCATCATGCCTGATGTCACCACCCCCTCCCACTCCCTCAAAACATAATCTGTACTGCATAAATACTAGTCGGTACTGCATTAATATTCAGAGGGTGTTAGCCAGGCCTGTGTTGCCTGTGTTCTTTCTTTAGTATTTGAAAGGTTTCAGAGTGCAGTGTGAGAAATTAGACGGTGTCAAAATGTGTCACATGAAGGGACATGAGGCAGTGTCATTTTGACTCTCTCTCCATGCTTTTTGAACACGAGCTTGATCAGTTCTGACTCCTGTGTGAAAGAGAGAGACTCTTAACATGAGCGATATAGTTTGTGCAGGGTAAGTAGGGGTAACTCCACCCTACTCCTAGACTTGTCCAAACGTCACAGAAATATTATAGAACAGCTCGCCTCCGATGCTGTCACCTAGAGTTTAAAGGCTCTCCTCTCTTAATGTGTCCCCCGTCCCCCTTTGGAGGCTTGGTAGAGAGGTGCCTTTTTGTCTTGGTGACAGGGATTTGATGAGGTGTGTGGCTAAGACCGTATCTTTTCTGAAACCGTCACTGAGTTATTGGTGGTGAGTTATTGCTCTAAACCAGTAGAGTTGTATGCTCACAATTGATTGATTTTGTCTGGATACTTCAGGGTACGAACTGGTTTACATCATGCTTTTCAGACTGATCTGAGGAAGATAATAGACTCACAAACATCTCCTCTACCCCCACTCCTCTGAGCCCTGACCCACACATCTTGTTTAGTGGAGTTTCTCCATATCTCTGAGGAGTTAGTGAGTCAGTCCAGTAATTATGCTCTGGCTGGCTGGCTGGCTGGCTGGCCATATGAGAGAAGGTGTCCTGACAGTCTGTTCTCACTGTGGCAGACCTCACACCTCCAACCTCGGCTGGGGCTCATTAACTCACACCTATCGACACCTGCGTACCTTTCCCCCAGTCCGCCATGAGAACAGGGGTGTATAGCAACGGATAACATTTAGCAACAAAAACAAGTGTTTCTTATTGGAGAAGTTCTGGTAGTCCCGGCCTGTTTGCTTCTGGTTGGTTCCTAGTCAATACGAACCCTGGAGAATGTTGTGGAATTGTTAATAATAAAGATCTATTCATAACAAATATAATTTTACTGCACGTTAGAGAGACATGTTCATTCTGCATAACATATTTCTATCTAAACAAGGTTGTGTCCAGCTGAATGCTGTCAGGGGTTGTTGCATCGGTCCCATACACACCACATGTGAAGTGAGGCGGACTCAGAAAAAAGGAATTGTGGCCCCAAACAGAGCCAAATTAGATTGTGCATGGTGAACGTCAATTCAATTTATCACAATTTAGCCAGAATAGTCCACTCAGTCATCAATGTTGTCCAAGGAAGTGCGTCTCGCGCCAGATAAATCAATCTGTTGTATTTGTCTTCCCTCCAAAGAAAATGTCATTAGAGCTGCTGGTTTCTTTGTGGATCTACTGTAGGTGTTTGCCTGTAAGGCTATAAGTCAAAGCTTCTGTCTAAGTCATGTGATTTATGCTAAGTTCCCTGATTGGGTGACAGTTTGAACTGAGGGGATTGCGAACACCTGGGCCATGTTCAGTTGCCAAACGTTCTTGAATGTTGCAGATAGAAATACCATGAATATAGCGGAGGTGATTCATTATTCAACATGTCAGAGAGGCATGTTTGTTCTACTTAGCTTACTTCTATCGGGAACGTTCCAAAACGTTGCGTCCTGCTGAACGTGTCCCTGTAGCGTGTATTTCAACAGCAAAGCTACAGTGGCAAGAAGAGGTATGGAAACCATTTGGAATGACCTGGATTTCTGCATAAATTGGTCATCAAATGTTATCTGATCTTCATCTAAGTCACAACAATAGACAAACATAATGTGCTTAAACTAATAACACACAAATGATTGTATTTTTATTTTCTATATTAAATACATCATTTAAACTTTCACAGTGTAGGTTGGAAAACCTATGTGAACCCCGAGGCTAATGACTTCTTCAAAAGCTAATTGAAGTCAGGAGTCAGCTAACCTGGAGTCCAATCAATGAGACGCGATTGGAGATGTTGGTTAGAGCTGCCCTGCCCTAAAAATACACTCACAAAATTAGAGTTTGCTATTCACAAGAATCATTACCTGATGTGAACAATGCCTTGAACAAAAAAACGATTGCAGAAGATCTAAGATTAATAATTGTTGACTTGCATAAAGCTGGAAAGGGTTACAAAAGTATCTCTAAAAGCCTTGATGTTCATCAGTCCACGGTAAGACAAATTGTCTATAAATGGAGGAAGTTCAGTACTGTTGTTACTCTCCCTAGGAGTGGACATCCTGCAAAGATGACTGCAAGAGCACAGCGCAGAATGTTCAATGAGGTTAAGAAGAACCCTAGAGTGTCAGCTAAAGACTTACAGCAATGTCTTGAACATGCAAACATCTCTGTTGATGAGTCTCCAATATGTAAAACACTAAACAAGAATGTTGTTCATGGGAGGACACCATGGCAGAAGCCACTGCTGTCCCCCAAAAAAACATTGCTGCATGTCTGAAGTTTGCAAATGTGCACCTGGATGTTCCACAGCGCTACTGGCAAAATATTCAGTGGACAGATGAAACTACAATTGAATTGTTTGGAAGGAGCACAGCACACCAACATCAAAACCTCATCCCAACTGTAACCTTATTGTGGCGGGAGCATCATGGTTTGGGGCTGCTTTGCAGTCTCAGAGCCTGGACAGCGTGCTATCATCTACGGATTAATTCAAATGTTTATCAAGACATTTTGCAGGAGAATGTTAAGCTATCTGTCCGCCAATTGAAGCTCAACAGAAGTTGGGTGATGCAACAGGACAATGACAAAAAACACAGAAGTAAATCAACAACAGAATGTCTTTAACAGAAGAAAATACGCCTTCTGGACTGGAGTGGCCCAGTCAGAGTCCTGACCTCAACCCGATTGAGATGCTGTGGCATGACCTCGAGAGCAGTTCACACAAGACATCCCAAGAATATTGCTTAACTGAAACAGTTTTGTAAAGAGGAATGGTCCCAATTTTCTCCACTACAGAAAACATTTGGTTGAGGTTATTACTGCCAAAGAAGGGTCAACCAGTTATTAAATCCAAGGGTTCACATACTTTTCCACCCTGCACTGTGAATGTTTACACGGTGTGTTCAATAAAGACATGAAAACATATAATTGTTTGTGTTATTAGTTTAAACACACTGTTTGTCTATTGTTGTGACCTAGATGAAGATCAGATGAAATTTGATGACCGATTTATGCAGAAATCCAGGTATTTCCAAAGGGTTCACATACTGTTTCTTGCCACTGTCACCTTATTCTGTTGTCAAGGACACTGAACTCCTGTCAGTAGCTATGACATAAATGGTAATTCAGCATCAGGTCAGGGCTACTAAAGGACAATGGCTTATACATTCATCAGTCCTATTGGAATACATGTACAACTCTTCTTCTTCTTTCTGCCTGATCTGCTGGAGAAGATGTTGAATAGGAAGCCTCGGAGCATGAAGACCTGGCACTACTCTCTTTATTGTCTACCTCTCTCTTCTCTCTCATCCCTCTTCTGTCTCTCATCCCTCTTTTCTTTATCTCCTTCCCTTTCTGAATCTCTGTTTCCTCTGAGTTTCTAGCCTTGTTTAGAGGCCTTAATGTGTGTCTTCTCTCCATCTCGTGTGTGAGTCAGATTTAAAAGTGTCAGCAGGTCCTCTGTGTGTGTGTTTAGACTGTCCTCCCCAGACCTGCAGATAATGGCTCCCCCCATCAGAGCTGCTGTGCGCTCCAGTATGGCCTTGCTCACCATAATTCATTTTCAGCCTTATCCTGCGCAGCCGACAAGTGAACCACCTTTGAATGTTCACATCTTCAAACATTTCTTTCACTTTCTTTTTTTTCTTCAGGGTTAAAGTGAATTTGATCTTGTGCTTTGTGTTGAAGGGAAACAGCTCTTCGGATGTGGAAATTGCCAAAGAATTACATTTAGGTCCCCAATCATTGGCAAGGTAAACTAGAGGTCAACGCACACCGCAGAAAACAGAAACTAAAATATAATTCATGGGCAAAAAAGCACAGCGGTGGAAATTGAATGGGAAATGTGGATTTGTTTGTGTCCATATTTCATAAATATTCATAGACAGCTCATTCATCTGTTCCCCCCTTTTCTGAAATGCCCTGCTAGCTACATACCAGTAGTGTTGATTTGACTATTTCCATGGTCCTGGCATGTAATTTAAGATATGTGACCATGCATGACAATTTAATTAGGTTGCTTTTTTTAAGTGAATTCACCCCTCATTGGAATTTAATTTGCACCAAAACTGCCCAGGGCTGCTAATTTGCGTTGCTGGCAGACAGACATATATTAAGCATGGCTCTGTGTGATATCGAGATGCACGCCTCGCTCCGCTTATCCCAGCGCCACCCTCCAGGAGAGCCATATCTCATTCACTGGCATCGCTTATCACTACTTCATTTGTATTATCAGTAAGCTGAGGCCTCAGTATCCTAAAATGAATGATCAAATCAAACGTTATTTGTCAGATGCTCTGAATACAACATGTGTAGACTTTACCGTGAAATGCTTACTTACAAGCCCTTAACCAACAGTGCAGTTCAAGAAAGAGTTAAGAAAATATTTACCAAATAAAATAAAGTAAAAAATATTCAAAGTAACACAATATAACAATAATGAGGCTATATACAGGGGGTACCGGTACCGATTCAATGTCCGGAGGTACAGGTTAGTCGTGGTCATTTGTACATGTAGGTAGGGGTGAAGTGACTATGCATAGATGATAAACAGCGAGTAGCAGCAGTGTAGAAAACAAATGGGGAGGGGTTGTCAATGTAAATAATCTGGTGGCCATTTGATTAATTGTTCAGCAGTCCCATGTCTTGGTGATAGAAACTGTTAAAGAGCCTCTTGGACCTAGACTTGGTGCTCCGGTGCCGCTTGCCGTGTGGTAGCAGAGAAAACGGTCTATGACTTGGGTGACTGGAGTCTTTAAATGATTTGCATTATTATTATTTTGTATGTAGGCTAAGACGTTTAGCTAAGTCACTATGTTGTTCCATTTCCAACACAAAGCGTTGCTATCCACCCAACATGTGAACTGAGACTAATACAGCCTTTGATAAGAGATCATAATAGATGCTTCTTTTGTTTCATGTTGAGATATTTTAGTCCCGGGGGAAGAAAGCAGCATGTTCTGCTCAACAGTGGAAAATTGATCTCTGTAGGTGGGGTTCCACCCTCCTGTACTGCCTTGCTATGGGGGAGGGGCCGTCTCCTGCACTGCCTTGCTATGGGGGAGGGGCCGTCTCCTGCACTGCCTTGCTATGGGGGAGGGGCCGTCTCCTGCACTGCCTTGCTATGGGGGAGGGGCCGTCTCCTGTACTGGGGGGGAGGGGCCGTCTCCTGCACTGCTCCCGTCTCCTGCACTGCCTTGCTATGGGGGAGGGGCCGGCCGTCTCCTGTACTGCCTTGCTATGGGGGAGGGGTCGTCTCCTGCACTGCCTTGCTATGGGGGAGGGGCCGTCTCCTGCACTGCCTTGCTATGGGGGAGGGGCCGTCTACTGTACTGCCTTGCTATGGGGGAGGGGCCGTCTCCTGCACTGCCTTGCTATGGGGGAGGGGCCGTCTCCTGCACTGCCTTGCTATGGGGGAGGGGCCGTCTCCTGTACTGCCTTGCTATGGGGGAGGGGCCGTCTCCTGTACTGCCTTGCTATGGGGGAGGGGCCGTCTCCTGCACTGCCTTGCTATGGGGGAGGGGCCGTCTCCTGTACTGCCTTGCTATGGGGGAGGGGCCGTCTCCTGTACTGCCTTGCTATGGGGGAGGGGCCGTCTCCTGCACTGCCTTGCTATGGGGGAGGGGCCGTCTCCTGCACTGCCTTGCTATGGGGGAGGGGCCGTCTCCTGCACTGCCTTGCTATGGGGGAGGGGCCGTCTCCTGCACTGCCTTGCTATGGGGGAGGGGCCGTCTCCTGCACTGCCTTGCTATGGGGGAGGGGCCGTCTCCTGTACTGCCTTGCTATGGGGGAGGGGCCGTCTCCTGCACTGCCTTGCTATGGGGGAGGGGCCGTCTCCTGCACTGCCTTGCTATGGGGAGGGGCCGTCTCCTGTACTGCCTTGCTATGGGGGAGGGGCCGTCTCCTGTACTGCCTTGCAATGGGGGAGGGGCCGTCTCCTGCACTGCCTTGCTATGGGGGAGGGGCCGTCTCCTGTACTGCCTTGCTATGGGGGAGGGGCCGTCTCCTGTACTGCCTTGCTATGGGGGAGGGGCCGTCTCCTGCACTGCCTTGCTATGGGGGAGGGGCCGTCTCCTGCACTGCCTTGCTATGGGGGAGGGGCCGTCTCCTGTACTGCCTTGCTATGGAGGGAGGGGGCATCTCCTGTACTGCCTTGCTATGGAGGGAGTGGGCATCTCCTCTACTGCCTTGCTATGGAGGGAGGGGGCGTCTCCTCTACTGCCTTGCTGTGGAGGGAGGGGGCATCTCCTCTACTGCCTTGCAGTGGAGGGAGGGGGCGTGTCCTGTACTACCTTGCTATGGAGGGAGGGGGCGTGTCCTGTACTGCCTTGCTATGGGGGAGGGGCTGTCTCCTGCACTGCCTTGCTATGGGGGAGGGGCCTTCTCCTGTACTGCCTTGCTATGGGGGAGGGGCCGTCTCCTGTACTGCCTTGCTATGGAGGGAAGGAGTTTGGCTGGAGGTGGGGATCCATTCTCCTGTACTGCCTTGCTATGGAGGGAGGGGGCATCTCCTGTACTGCCTTGCTATGGAGGGAGGTGGCATCTCCTGTACTGCCGCTGCTATGGAGGGAGGGGGCGTCTCCTCTACTGCCTTGCTATGGAGGGGAGGAGTTTGGCTGGAGGTGGGGATCCATTCTCCTGCACTGCCTTACTATGGAGGGAGGGGGCATCTCCTGTACTGCCTTGCTATGGAGGGAGGGGGCATCTCCTGTACTGCCTTGCTATGGAGGGAGGGGGCATCTCCTGTACTGCCTTGCTATGGAGGGAGGGGGCATCTCCTGTACTGCCTTGCTATGGAGGGAGGGGGCATCTCCTGTACTGCCTTGCTATGGAGGGAGGGGGCATCTCCTGTACTGCCTTGCTATGGAGGGAGGGGGCATCTCCTGTACTGCCTTGCTATGGAGGGAGGGGGCGTCTCCTGTACTGCCTTGCTATGGAGGGAGGGGGCGTCTCCTGTACTGCCTTGCTATGGAGGGAGGGGGCGTCTCCTGTACTGCCTTACTGGGGGGAGGGGGCGTCTCCTGTACTGCCTTGCTATGGAGAGAGGGGGCGTCTCCTGTACTGCCTTACTGTGGGGGGAGGGGCAGCTGTGGAAAACATCCAAATATGTCATCCCTTATGACATCCAAACCGAGTGTGCGTCCCAAATGGCACCCTATTCCCTGGGGGGCAGCGTAGCCTAGTGGTTAGAGCGTTGGACTAGTAACCGGAAGGTTGCAAGTTCAAACCCCCGAGCTGACAAGGTACAAATCTGTCGTTCTGCCCCTGAACAGGCAGTTAACCCACTGTTCCTAGGCCGTCATTGAAAATAAGAATTTGTTCTTAACTGACTTGCCTAGTTAAATAAAGGTAAAATAAATAAATAAATTATTGCACTACTTTTGACAGCCCTATGAAGCCCTATAGGGAATAGGGTGCCATTTGGGTTGTAGCAGAGCCATCTCACAATCTCACTCACTACTTATTTACCCCTCCCTTCCCCCCAACCAGGGCCACTCTGTCCCCTAAGATTGCCCTAGAGGACTACCCTCTCTTCCCCCCCAACCAGGGCCACTCTGTCCCCTAAGATTGCCCTAGAGGACTACCCTCCCTTCCCCCCAACCAGGGCCCCTCTGCTCCCCTAAGATTGTACTAAGGGACTTCCCTCCCTTCCCCCCAACCAGGGCCCCTCTGCTCCCCTAAGATTGTACTAAGGGACTACCCTCCCTTCCCCCAACCAGGGCCTCTCTGCCCCCTAAGATTGCCCTAGAGGACTACCCTCCCTTCCCCCAACCAGGGCCTCTCTGCCCCCTAAGATTGCCCTAGAGGACTACCCTCCCTTCCCCCCCAACCAGGTCCTCTCTGCCCCCTAAGATTGCCCTAGAGGACTTCACTCCCTTCCCCCCAACCAGGGCCCCTCTGCTCCCCTAAGATTGCCCTAGAGGACTACCCTCCCTTCCCCCCCAACCAGGGCCCCTCTGCCCCCTAAGATTGCCCTAGAGGACTACCCTCCCTTCCCCCAACCAGGGCCCCTCTGCCCCCTAAGATTGTACTAAGGGACTACCCTCCCTTCCCCCAACCAGGGCCCCTCTGCTCCCCTAAGATTGCCCTAGAGGACTTCACTCCCTTCCCCCCAACCAGGGCCCCTCTGCTCCCCTAAGATTGCCTAGAGGACTTCCTCCCTTCCCCCAACCAGGGCCCCTCTGCCCCCTAAGATTGTACTAAGGGACTTCCCTCCCTTCCCCCCAACCAGGGCCTCTCTGCCCCCTAAGATTGTACTAAGGGACTTCCCTCCCTTCCCCCAACCAGGGCCCCTCTGCTCCCCTAAGATTGTACTAAGGGACTTCCCTCCCTTCCCCCCAACCAGGGCCCCTCTGCTCCCCTAAGATTGTACTAAGGGACTTCCCTCCCTTCCCCCCAACCAGGGCCCCTCTGCTCCCCTAAGATTGTACTAAGGGACTTCCCTCCCTTCCCCCCAACCAGGGCCCCTCTGCCCCCTAAGATTGCCCTAGAGGACTTCCCTCCCTTCCCCCAACCAGGGCCCCTCTGCTCCCCTAAGATTGTACTAAGGGACTTCCCTCCCTTCCCCCCAACCAGGGCCCCTCTGCTCCCCTAAGATTGTACTAAGGGACTTCCCTCCCTTCCCCCAACCAGGGCCCCTCTGCTCCCCTAAGATTGTACTAAGGGACTTCCCTCCCTTCCCCCCAACCAGGGCCCCTCTGCTCCCCTAAGATTGTACTAAGGGACTTCCCTCCCTTCCCCCCAACCAGGGCCCCTCTGCTCCCCTAAGATTGTACTAAGGGACTTCCCTCCCTTCCCCCCAACCAGGGCCCCTCTGCTCCCCTAAGATTGTACTAAGGGACTTCCCTCCCATTCCTCCAGTCAAACCTCACAAACCTCCATAAGTCTGGCCAATTCATTATTGATTGGTGGTGTTTTGTGAGTGACAGCTGCAGATGAGGTTAAATGCAGCAACATCTCCTGGATGAGGTCTTGAGAGGCCCACTCAGACGTTGAATTGAATTGGATCAGAGCGTGGTTGTGTGTAAGTTGAAAGCATGTAAGTCATAATTGACTGGCTGGGTGTGTGGCTTGTATTTGCCAAGGTGTGTTAGCTGTACAGTCACCTCAGCTCTTCATATTGGATGATATCCTGTGGCTAAGGGTTTTGGAGACATTTATTTTTATTTTTTATTTTGCTGAGTAAATTGGATTCTTTAGCGTTCTGGGCCTCTGTCCCCTCTTCTCCCTTGTTGTCCTTATTTTACACTTTGCAGGGAAATCCTAATAGATGTGTGGATGTTATATCACATAGCCTGATGAGATTGAAGGTGGAGAGGGCCTTCATTGAAATTATAGCTCTTAGTCTGCTGTGACTCATTAATTGCAGTTAACATCAAAACATCTAATGCTGTTTGTTCAACAGAACAGCCAAATAAGCTCTGATTTGCTCGGAGAGGACGCAATATAGCACTTTTTTTCCGGAAGGTACAGTATTTAATGATTCATAACGAGCTAATCCTTTTCATGTCGTTTTATTTATTGTGGTTTAGTCTCTGACTCGAGGGGAAAGAGTTGGAATAAGACAGAGGTTTTCTCGTGTCATGGCGGGTTGTGGTAATTATTTTGTTAACATGTTTGTTACTGTGAAAAAACCTCCATGTTTCAATAAGAGGCTAATTAAGCAATTCCATTCCTCCCCTCAGTTACCAGGATCTTTAGGTTTTTCATAGGCACCGCCTCGTTTGAGCATACATAAATTGATCTGTTTTCTACGTGGCGCCATGACACACTCACCCGCTCAGCTAAAACGTGCACATGCAACCAAGTCGCCCAGCCTTCATTACCAGTTGAGCGTAAAAGCGTTCTCTTTACGGCACAGGCACTTTTCTATTTTCCCCTCCATTAACTATAGGGACCACATAATCTGGTCATAATTTTGCATCTTGCTAATGTTGAACACGCCCGCAATGAAAAACAAACCAAAGCACTCGGCGCCCATGTTCCCTCAGCAACAGTCCGTCTCAACCATTGCATCCCATTGAACAATTGCTCACGGAGAAAAGCAATTTACCTCAGGATATGCAGTTGCTCGTGCTGAAATTTGCGGTGTTCACTAATGTGATGCTATAAAAGATGGATGGGGGGATTTGGACACCGGTTCGAAGCAATGCTGTTGGACCAACCCAGCAAGCGTTTGGATTCTCCCTCATGCATCTGTTATCCTCTGTGTAACATTACTGAGGTAATTACCGCCCCTCTATCGTAACGCCGTCCGCATAGAGGGTGTTTAACTCCCCAGCGCGTCTCACGGCCCCGGCTCACCTTCCTCTCTACAAGGAAACTCCCTTGGCCTGCCTGGGAATATTCACTTAGCCGCGGCGTGCGGTTGTAAACGCTAACCCCTAGTGCACTCGCTGCCCACTCCATCGACGAAGCCGCTGTAATCCATCTTGCCTGTGACGCTAATTCAATCTCATTGGCCCTGACCTGGGACGGAGTGTATGTAAAGCAATGTCAACGGGTTGTCACAATGACAGAGCTATAAAAAATGGGACGTTACAATGCAATAGGGGCTGGGTTAATTGACCTCAATTGTGAATCCACCCTCTCTCCCCTCTACTCTGCTCCATTTCATCCAGTCTTCCCATTACAAAGATTGATATGTGTTTCTTCATACAGGGGGCTCACCACTCGATAGTCTCATCCCATGTCATAGCTAATGGAACGTGTCTCTGTATCATACTGAGACTGTGTTAAAGTCAGACTTATTTCATTAGTTCACTCTGAACAAACCCAATGGGGAAGACTTCGAGGAGTCCTTTTCAGAGGATCTGTCAGTCGACTCCACCGGCTCCCCAAAGCCACTGGAGGTTCAGGCATGAATGAGGACAGCAGCTTGGGACCTGGGGTAGCCTTCTCATGATGGTTAATGAAGACCACTGGAGGTTCAGGCATGAATGAGGACAGCAGCTTGGGACCTGGTGTAGCCTTCTCATGATGGTTAATGAAGACCACTGGAGGTTCAGGCATGAATGAGGACAGCAGCTTGGGACCTGGTGTAGCCTTCTCATGATGGTTAATGAAGACCACTGGAGGTTCAGGCATGAATGAGGACAGCAGCTTGGGACCTGACCTGATGGTTAATAGCCTTCCTCCTTGATGGTTAATGAAGACCACTGGAGGTTCAGGCATGAATGAGGACAGCAGCTTGGGACCTGGGGTAGCCTTCTCATGATGGTTAATGAAGACCACTGGAGGTTCAGGCATGAATGAGGACAGCAGCTTGGGACCTGGTGTAGCCTTCTCATGATGGTTAATGAAGACCACTGGAGGTTCAGGCATGAATGAGGACAGCAGCTTGGGACCTGGTGTAGCCTTCTCATGATGGTTAATGAAGACCACTGGAGGTTCAGGCATGAATGAGGACAGCAGCTTGGGACCTGGGGTAGCCTTCTCATGATGGTTAATGAAGACCACTGGAGGTTCAGGCATGAATGAGGACAGCAGCTTGGGACCTGGTGTAGCCTTCTCATGATGGTTAATGAAGACCACTGGAGGTTCAGGCATGAATGAGGACAGCAGCTTGGGACCTGGTGTAGCCTTCTCATGATGGTTAATGAAGACCACTGGAGGTTCAGGCATGAATGAGGACAGCAGCTTGGGACCTGGTGTAGCCTTCTCATGATGGTTAATGAAGACCACTGGAGGTTCAGGCATGAATGAGGACAGCAGCTTGGGACCTGGTGTAGCCTTCTCATGATGGTTAATGAAGACCACTGGAGGTTCAGGCATGAATGAGGACAGCAGCTTGGGGGGTAGCCTGATGGTTAATGCCACTGGAGGTCAGGCATGAATGAGGACATTGGGATGGTTAATGGTTAAGACCACTGGAGGTTCAGGCATGAATGAGGACAGCAGCTTGGGACCTGGTGTAGCCTTCTCATGATGGTTAATGAAGACCACTGGAGGTTCAGGCATGAATGAGGACAGCAGCTTGGGACCTGGTGTAGCCTTCTCATGATGGTTAATGAAGACCACTGGAGGTTCAGGCATTAATGAGGACAGCAGCTTGGGACCTGGTGTAGCCTTCTCATGATGGTTAATGAAGACCACTGGAGGTTCAGGCATGAATGAGGACAGCAGCTTGGGACCTGGTGTAGCCTTCTCATGATGGTTAATGAAGACCACTGGAGGTTGCAGGCTGCCTTCCCATCCATTAATTTACACTGTGGATTGGTTGCAGTGAAACAGCACAGTGTCGGAATCCGATTGGAGTCTCGTTTTGCATCTCCAATGCACAAAATGAATGAGGGGATTGCTGTCTGTGGCAATGACCTCTTACCTACCATTAAATAGAAGTTATTGTGTGTTTATTTGAATGGCTACCCCTGTAGCAGATGTACGGTGTGCTCCATGAATTCTGTTTTCTGTCAGTAAGGTGCCTGTATAAACAACAAAAGGCAGAGTTAAAATATGATGGACAGATTTCAGGGAACCCATCTTTTTTTGGCATCAGTTCAATCACTCACTTTGAAGGCCTGTGCTCCACATAGACCTGACAGACCTGTGAGCTTTCAACATGTGCATGCTAAATGTGTGTGTGTGTGTGTATATATATATATATATATATATATATATATATATATATATACACACACACACACACACATATACATACATATACACACACACACACACACACACTCCAATACCCCACTTCCCCCCCAAGCAATGGTATCCCCATTTAATCTGTGTAATTTGATATCAATATTAACCAGGTAGTAGGAGCTGGTGAAATCTATCCCCCAGCAGTTTTTCCAACCAGATGAGTTCTAATGGAGAGCATTGAAGACATGCCAAAAGACGTTTTCCAGGCAGTATACTCTGTTTGTCTAGGATGGTGCACTACATTGCCTGAAATGATGATTCCCTCTTCGTGTGATTCCCGTGCAAAGGGATGTATGCATGGCCATCACAAATCCCCTCCTTTCTGCACCTGGGAAATACTGTATCGTCCACCTCTTCAGGGCTGAACTGGCCATTGGGTAGTTTGGAGAAATGCCAGATGGGCTGGTCCATTTTTAGCCCAGTGTGCCTGTCAAAAATGGGTCTGTATAAAGCCAGCTGGAGCCTGGACATCTGGAGGCTCTACCCATATAGATTTTGTTCACATTTTTTGGGAGCTGCACCCAGCCATGTGATCGCTCGTAACTGCGGTCATATAAACCCCACCGCACCTAGACTGCTGCTAATGCCATTAATAGCCCCACAGAAAGGTATTAATGGCTTTACTGGCTCCCACATTTCCCCTGCTTACTGACGTCCCTTATCTTTCAATGAACACCGGCGTCTTCCGACCGATTCAATTAGCCTTTGTCACTACCAGCGGCCACAGTCAATGAGAGGTAAACCAGGACGGAGGGAGAGCACCAATAGCGATAAAGGGAACGGTCACCATCGGTGTCACCTGCTAATTGGATCTTTCCCCCTCCCTGCCAATCAAAGAGTTGAGAGCCCCTGTCTGTCAAAGATGTACTATGAGGAGACCTGTTATGGGGACCTCAGTGACGCCCATTATCCAAGTGTGACTTATTTTGTCTCCTCACTTAGTTGGTTTATGGCTGGTCTTCCTGGGGGGTGTATTGCGATACTAATATCATGTCACCCCTACATTGAATGGAGATTCTCCATTGAGCGTGCTTTTTAGTCCAGGATCGGGTCTTCATTTGTGTCCAGGAAACCGGCCCTTGATCAGGCCTTCCACCCTCACTGTTCTGGAGCTGTGTGTTGCACGCCACACATGTTCCCATCAGACACTTTGCTTTCTCAAGTGATTGTCAAGCTTCTCTCCCTCTAACATAATTGACTGACCTCAAAACAGCCTTGTAAAATGCCTCCACTGTTTTGTCATCATTTCATAGCACATCTCAAGTGTTTTGTTGTTGTCTCAAAAACCTCAGAGGAAATGTTCAAATGCCTCAGCAAATTTTAACGAGAACAGAAAGTGCAACTTTTGCAGACCGATCCAGTCCATTCAGTGAGAGGAATATTAGGGGTTGGAGGGGGGGGGGGGGGCAGAAACAGAGGGGTTGTTTGCCTAAGATTTAATTTAAGATGCTCCTTTTCCATTAGCCGAGAGGTAGGAGCTCATAGTCTCTCAGGTTATTGATTCAGGGAGGGGGATAACATATTGTGCAGCGCTTTGGTGGGGCGTATGTGAAGGATCAGAGCAATTTCCTCCCAAACAAAGTTGACTTTAGGAGTCTACTTTTCAAGGAACCATTTTTTGCGCTCTGAAACAAATTCAATGCAGTCTCTGTTGGTTCAACAAACCCATTGAATCATGGTAAGTTATGACTGGGAGGACCAGAGGTAAATGCAGGATTGAAGAGAGGTGGCCTAACCAATTGGTTTCAGCATTTGCAATTTGGATATTTTGCTTTGTGTCATGCATTTACATTCTTGTTTATTATTTATTCATTTAGCATACGCTCTTATCCAGAGCAACGTACAGGACCAATTAGAGTTAAGTGCCTTGCTCAAGGGCACGTCAACATATTTCACCTAGTCAGCTCGGGGATTCAAACATGCAACCTTTCGGTTACTGGCCCAACCTCTTATCCTCTACCACCCAGAACTATTTACTTTCTGCCTGAGCTACTTTCTTCCACCAGGAATTCTGCAGCACCAAGACTTGTTGCAGCAAGTACACTGAACCAAAATATAAATGCAACATGCAACAATTTCAAAGATTTTACTTATGAGTTACAGTTCATGAGTTACAGTTTATATAAGGAAATCATTCAATTAAAATACATTCATTGGGCCCTAATCTGTGGATTTCGCATGACTGGGAATACAGATATGCATCTGTTGGTCACAGATACCTTAAAAAGAGGTAGGGATCAGGATCAGAAAACCTGTCAGGATCTGGTGTGATCACCATTTGCCTCATGCAGCGCGACACATCTCCTTCGCATAGAGTGGATCAGGAGGTTGATGGTGGCCAGTGGAATGTTGTCCCACTCCTCTTCAATGGCTGTGTGAAGTTGCTGGATACAGGCGTGAACTGGAACACGCTGTAGTATACATGGATCCAGAGCATCCCAAAGAAACTCAATGGGTGACATGTCTGGTGAGAATGCAGGCCATGGAAAAACTGGGACATTTTCAGCTTCCAGGAATTGTGTACAGATCTTTGCGACATGGGGCCGTGCATTATCATAATGAAACATGAGGTTATGTCGACGGATAAATGGCACAGCAATGGGCCTCAGGATTTCGTCACAGTATCGCTGTGCATTCAAATTGCCATCTTAAAAATACAATTGTGTTCTTTGTCAAATAAAATAAAATAAAATAAAATCAAATGGTATTTGTCACATACACATGGTTAGCAGATGTTAATGCGAGTGTAGCGAAATGCTTGTGCTTCTAGTTCCGACAATGCAGTGATAACCAACAAGTAATCTAACTAACAATTCCAAAACTACTGTCTTATACACAGTGTAAGGGGATAAGGAATATGTACATAAGGATATATGAATGAGTGATGGTACAGAGCAGCATACAGTAGATGGTATCCAGTATATACATATGAGATGAGTGTGTAGACAAAGTAAACAAAGTGGCATAGTTAAAGTGGCTAGTGATACATGTATTACATAAGGATGCAGTCATGATGTAGAGTACAGTATATACATATGCATATGAGATGAATAATGTAGGGTAAGTAACATTATATAAGGTAGCATTGTTTAAAGTGGCTAGTGATATATTTACATCATTTCCCATTATTAAAATGGCTGGAGTTGGGTCAGTGTCAATGACAGTGTGTTGGCAGCAGCCACTCAATGTTAGTGGTGGCTGTTTAACAGTCTGATGGCCTTGAGATAGAAGCTGTTTTTCAGTCTCTCGGTCCCAGCTTTGATGCACCTGTACTGACCTCGCCTTCTGGATGATAGCGGGGTGAACAGGCAGTGGTTCGGGTGGTTGATGTCCTTGATGATCTTTATGGCCTTCCTGTAACAACGGGTGGTGTAGGTGTCCTGGAGGGCAGGTAGTTTGCCCCCGGTGATGCGTTGTGCAGTCCTCACTACCCTCTGGAGAGCCTTACGGTTGAGGGCGGAGCAGTTGCCGTACCAGGCGGTGATACAGCCCGCCAGGATGCTCTCGATTGTGCATCTGTAGAAGTTTGTGAGTGCTTTTGGTGACAAGCCGAATTTCTTCAGCCTCCTGAGGTTGAATAGGCGCTGCTGCGCCTTCTTCACGACGCTGTCAGTGTGAGTGGACCAATTCAGTTTGTCTGTGATGTGTATGCCGAGGAACTTAAAACTAGCTACCCTCTCCACTACTGTTCCATCGATGTGGATAGGGGGGTGTTCCCTCTGCTGTTTCCTGAAGTTCACAATCATCTCCTTAGTTTTGTTGACGTTGACTTATGCCTGCACATACCATAACCCCACTGCCACCATGGGGCACTCTGTTCACAACATTACATCAGAAAACCGCTCGCCCACACAACGCAGTCTGTCCGGTACAGTTGAAACTGGGATCCATCTGTGAAGAGCACACTTCTCCAGCACATTGAAGTCTGTTATGACGTCAAACTACTCAGGTCAAGACCCTGGTGAGGACGATAAGCACGCAAATGAGCTTCCCTGAGATGGATTCTGACAGTTGGTTCAGACATTTTTCAGTTGTGGAAACCCACAGTTTCATCAGCTGTCCGGGTGGCTGGTCTCAAACGATCCCGCAGGTGAAGAAGCCAGATGTGGAGGGCATGGCGTGGTTACACGTGGTCTGCGGTTGTGAGGCCGGTTGGAACTACTGGCAAATTCTCTAAAACAATGTTAGAGGCTGCTTATGGTAAAGAAATTAACATTAAATTCTGGCAACAGCTCTGGTGGGCATTCCGGCAGTCAGGATGCCAATTGCACTCTGATATGCCACACCTGTCAGACAGATGGATAATCTTGGCAAAGGAGAAATGCTCACTAACAGGGATATAAACAAATTTGTGCACAAAATTGTCCATATGAACATTTCTCATGAAACATGGGACCAATACTTTACATGTTGCATTTACAGTGTCAAGAAAAAATATGTGAACCCTTTGGAATTACCTGGATTTCTGCATACATTTTTCATCAAATTTGATCTGATCTTCATCTAAGCCACAACAATAGACAAAGAGTCTGCTTAAACTAATAACACACAAACAAGTATATGTTTTCATGTCTTTACTGAACACGCCGTGTAAACATTCTCAGTGCAGGGTGGGGAAAGTATGTGAACCCTTGGATTTAATAACTGTTTGACCCTCCTTTTTGCAGCAATAACCTCAACCAAACGTTTTCTGAAGTTGCGGATCAGACCTCTACAACGGTCAGGAGGAATTTTTGGACCATTCCTCTACACAGAACTATATCAGTTCAGCAATAGTCTTGGAATGTCTGGTGTGAATCGCTCTCTTGAGCTCATGCCACAGCATCTCAATCGGGTTGAGGTCAGGACTCTGACGGGGCCACTCCAGAAGGCGTATTTTCTTCCGTTGAAGCCATTCTGTTGTTCATTTACTTCTGTGTTTTTTGTCATTGTCCTGTTGCATCACCCAACTTCTGTTGAGCTTCCATTGGCAGACAGATAGCTTAACATTCTCCTGTCCAGGCCCTGAGGCAGCAAAGCAGCCCCAAACCATGATGCTCCCTCCACCATACTTTACAGTTGGGATGAGGTTTTGATGTTGGTGTGCTGTGCCTTTTTTTTCTCCACACATAATGTTGTGTGTTCCTTCCAAACAACCCAACTTTAGTTTCATCTGTTCCCAGAATATTTTGCCAGTAGCGCTGTGGAACATCCAGGTGCTCTTTTGCGAACCTCAGACATGCAATAATGTTTCTTTGCACAGCAGTGGCTTCTTCCGTGGTGTCCTCCCATGAACACCATTCTTGTTTAATTTTCTTATGTATCGTAGACTCGTCAACAGAGATGTTCGCATGTTCCAGAGATTTCTGTAAGGATTTAGCTGACACACATTCTGCGCTGTGCTCTTGCAGTCGTCTTTGTGGGACGGCCACTCCTAGGGAGAGTAGCAACAGCGCTGAACTTTCTCCATTTATAGAATGGAACATCAAAGCTTCTAGAGATACTTATGTAACCATTTTCAGCTTTATGCAACTCAACAATTCTTAATCTTAGGTCTTCTGTGATCTCTTTTGTTCAAGGCATGGTTCACATCAGGAAATGCTTCTTGTGAATAGCAAACTCAATTTTTTTTATAGGGCAGGGCATCACCAACATCTCCACTCTCGTCTCATTGATTGGACTCCAGGTTAGCGGACTCCAGACTCCAATTACCGTTTGGAGAAGTCATTAGCCTAGGGGTTCACATACTGTTTCTTGCCACTGTATTATTTTGTTCAGTAGGGCCCTTTCCTTCCCCCAGCATAAGCCTTTAGTGTTGAGAGCAAACCCACCCGCCTCTGGTCCCATGGTGATGCAGAGCATATAGAATTTTACTGTCTCTTTTCAGGACCCCTTTTGCAACGCTGTCAGCCATAATGAACGGTAAGCCACATTCAGCGACTAACAGGATTCCAGCCTATTTGCTCCTAATCCAGAGGAATCCTGTCTGTATGTACATAGTAAATTACCATCCCAGATTTATTTAGATTCATGAGCCATGTTGCTGCGAGCAACTGTGCCTGCAGATGGTTGACGAGGTTCCTGGCGGTCGTCTCCCTCTTACCGCTCGTCATCTCTTTAGTTCTTTCCACTCCAGAAGCAGAGGGTGCATAGCTGAGAGGCAGGAACCCCTTTTACGGCGTACTCCACCCCATCATGGTACTACTGGTGCCTCCACAAGCTGCCTGCCTGCTGTTTCCGCTCTTTGTTCCACACGTTGGTGTGTGTGCGCGTGCCTGTGTGTGTTTGGATGTGTACAAAGTAGTTTTTTGTGTGCATGTAAAGGTACCAACGTGTGTGTGTGTGTGTGTGTGTGTGTGTGTGTGTGTGTGTGTGTGTGTGTGTGTGTGTGTGTGTGTGTGCACCAAGAGAGCTTTTGAGGATGTGTAGAATCCCTGTCTGCTGTCCCCTCCCAGTGCTACTGACTAGTCTAGAGGAGGGGCTGTCAGTCAGTGTTTGATGTTGTGGAGTGTAAGCCCACGTGTGTGTGTGTGGGGGGTGTACAGTAGTGTCCAGCGATGTCCACACACACAAACACTTGCACAGACATACACCCCCCCCTCTCTTCCCCCCTCCCCGCCTGTTCATTATTCTTCCTGAAAGAACCATTAAAATTTCATCAGTGCAATGCAATCTCTGTTCCAGGGCGGGGTGTGTGTGCAGCGGGGGGAGGGATTGTCTCTCATTCTCCACTGCCTGCCTCTCCTCTCCCTGGCTCATCTCTGGTTTAGTGCACAAGGATGCAGACATTGAGGGGCTCGTCTCCTGTGATGTAAGTTGTTCCCCTCTCCGCACATCCCTCCATCCTCTTCCCCCATCCACCTTCGCACCAGGACAATCTGTCCTCGGGGCATCGGGAGGAAAGAATGATGGGTTAGCAAGGTGCAATTAGAATTTTCCGGACTAACCTTCTTCGCTTCAGGCTCGCTGTTTGTGGATACCTGCTGTAGGCACTGCTGTTGCTTGGGCTGGTGTTGGGAGATTAGACTCTTCTGGTCTGGGATGGCTGCTTTTAGTGAAGGGGATACGCTATAGACTGGCTTTAGGTGAGGATCTGAGGTAAGTGATATATCCTGGAGTCCTTCTTCTCCTCTCTGGTTGGTTCACATGTTAGCGACTTGTTGAAGTTGATTGATAAAGTAGATTGATTCTTTTTGATTTAAGCGACATGTCAGTGCAGTCGATTGATTATTTTGTCACCTTTTTCCCTCAAAATTGAACTGTAGATCATTTAGGAAAATAATTAATCACAACGATGTATGCATACTGTTGGTGTTTAAATGCATACTGTTGGTGTTTAAATGCATACTGTTTGTGTTTAAATGCATACTGTTGGTGTTTAAATGCATACGGTTGGTGTTTAAATGCATACTGTTGGTGTTTAAATGCATACTGTTGGTGTTTAAATGCATACTGTTGGTGTTTAAATGCATACTGTTGGTGTTTAAATGCATACTGTTGTGTTTAAATGCATACTGTTTGTGTTTAAATGCATACTGTTGGTGTTTAAATGCATACTAAATGCATACTGTTGGTGTTTAAATGCATACTGTTGGTGTTTAAATGCATACTGTTGTGTTTAAATGCATACTGTTGGTGTTTAAATGCATACTGTTGGTGTTTAAATGCATACTGTTTGTGTTTAAATGCATACTGTTGGTGTTTAAATGCATACTGTTTGTGTTTAAATGCATACTGTTGGTGTTTAAATGCATACTGTTTGTGTTTAAATGCATACTGTTGGTGTTTAAATGCATACTGTTGGTGTTTAAATGCATACTGTTTGTGTTTAAATGCATACTGTTGGTGTTTAAATGCATACTGTTGGTGTTTAAATGCATACTGTTGGTGTTTAAATGCATACTGTTTGTGTTTAAATGCATACTGTTGGTGTTTAAATGCATACTGTTGGTGTTTAAATGCATACTGTTTGTGTTTAAATGCATACTGTTGGTGTTTAAATGCATACTGTTTGTGTTTAAATGCATACTGTTGGTGTTTAAATGCATACTGTTGGTGTTTAAATGCATACTGTTTAAATGCATACTGTTTGTGTTTAAATGCATACTGTTTGTGTTTAAATGCATACTGTTGGTGTTTAAATGCATACGGTTTGTGTTTAAATGCATACGGTTGGTGTTTAACTGCATACTGTTGGTGTTTAAATGCATACTGTTGGTGTTTAAATGCATACTGTTGGTGTTTAAATGCATACTGTTGGTGTTTAACTGCATACAGTTGGTGTTTAAATGCATACTGTTGGTGTTTAAATGCATACTGTTGGTGTTTAAATGCATACTGTTGGTGTTTAAATGCATACTGTTGGTGTTTAAATGCATACTGTTGGTGTTTAACTGCATACTGTTGGTGTTTAAATGCATACTGTTGGTGTTTAAATGCATACTGTTGGTGTTTAAATGCATACTGTTGGTGTTTAAATGCATACTGTTGGTGTTTAAATGCATACTGTTGGTGTTTAAATGCATACTGTTGGTGTTTAAATGCATACTGTTGGTGTTTAAATGCATACTGTTGGTGTTTAAATGCATACTGTTTGTGTTTAAATGCATACTGTTGGTGTTTAAATGCATACTGTTTGTGTTTAAATGCATACTGTTGGTGTTTAAATGCATACTGTTGGTGTTTAAATGCATACTGTTGGTGTTTAAATGCATACTGTTGGTGTTTAAATGCATACTGTTGGTGTTTAACTGCATACAGTTGGTGTTTAAATGCATACTGTTTGTGTTTAAATGCATACTGTTGGTGTTTAAATGCATACTGTTTGTGTTTAAATGCATACTGTTTGTGTTTAAATGCATACTGTTTGTGTTTAAATGCATACTGTTGGTGTTTAAATGCATACTGTTTGTGTTTAAATGCATACTGTTTGTGTTTAAATGCATACTGTTTGTGTTTAAATGCATACTGTTTGTGTTTAAATGCATACTGTTTGTGTTTAAATGCATACTGTTTGTGTTTAAATGCATACTGTTGGTGTTTAAATGCATACTGTTTGTGTTTAAATGCATACTGTTGGTGTTTAAATGCATACTGTAAATGCATACTGTTTGTGTTTAAATGCATACTGTTGGTGTTTAAATGCATACTGTTTGTGTTTAAATGCATACTGTTTGTGTTTAAATGCATACTGTTTGTGTTTAAATGCATACTGTTGGTGTTTAAATGCATACTGTTGGTGTTTAAATGCATACTGTTGGTGTTTAAATGCATACTGTTTGTGTTTAAATGCATACTGTTTGTGTTTAAATGCATACTGTGTTTAAATGCATACTGTTTGTGTTTAAATGCATACTGTTGGTGTTTAAATGCATACTGTTTGTGTTTAAATGCATACTGTTTGTTTAAATGCATACTGTTAAATGCATACTGTTTGTGTTTAAATGCATACTGTTTGTGTTTAAATGCATACTGTTTGTGTTTAAATGCATACTGTTTGTGTTTAAATGCATACTGTTTAAAATGCATACTGTTTGTGTTTAAATGCATACTGTTGGTGTTTAAATGCATACTGTTTGTGTTTAAATGCATACTGTTTGTGTTTAAATGCATACTGTTTGTGTTTAAATGCATACTGTTTGTGTTTAAATGCATACTGTTTGTGTTTAAATGCAAATGCAAATGCATACTGTTGGTGTTTAAATGCATACTGTTTGTGTTTAAATGCATACTGTTTGTGTTTAAATGCATACTGTTTGTGTTTAAATGCATACTGTTTGTGTTTAAATGCATACTGTTTGTGTTTAAATGCATACTGTTTGTGTTTAAATGCATACTGTTTGTGTTTAAATGCATACTGTTTGTGTTTAAATGCATACTGTTTGTGTTTAAATGCATACTGTTGGTGTTTAAATGCATACTGTTGGTGTTTAAATGCATACTGTTTGTGTTTAAATGCATACTGTTTGTGTTTAAATGCATACTGTTTGTGTTTAAATGCATACTGTTGGTGTTTAAATGCATACTGTTGGTGTTTAAATGCATACTGTTTGTGTTTAATTGCATACTGTTTGTGTTTAAATGCATCACTCCGTTTGTTTGTTACTAATCATGTAGCCTACACAAGTATCCTTAAAAGACCTCTCCAATTGAGCAGCCGTTGCTGGCGTCTCGGTTCAAATTCTCCCTACACATGTTGCTTTGCTTCCCCAACACAGACAGCTGGTGCTCACTCTGCCACACTATCTGAAATGCAGGAATGAATGAATTACTTTGATGAATTACTAATTGACCCTAATTGACACTCCTTTTGCTCCTAAACATTCCTGGTTCCTTCCCCTCTCTGATGACACGCTGGTTATTCACAGGCCCATCTGTAAGGGTCTGCATGATGGATGGTGGTGGGTGGTGGAGGATGCTAGGTGTGTAGATGGGAGGGGAGGAGGAGGATGAGGATGAGGATGGGGAGGGAGGGAGGGAGGGAGAGAGAGAGAGAAAGTGTTGAGAAGAGAGGAGGGTAGCCAGCCCATCTGTGTGAGGCAGTACATCACCGACTGGCTAATGGAATACAGGGGTGTTGAAGGGTCCTTGCCCCCCTCACACACACACACACACACACACACACACACACACACACACACACACACACACACACACACACACACACACACACACACACACACACACACACACACACACACATCCCTTAGATAACTGATGCTCCTTGGCTAAGACCAGAAGCACAGATTGCTGCAGGGCCTCGCTCGCTACCCGGCGTCCACAAGAGGGGTCAGTGGATCAAAGGTGCTGGGATGGATTGATTGATTCTGCAGGCCAGCTAGTGGGATTGTCTGATCTCCTTCCCCCACTGTAGTCACACAGAGACCCCAGAGACCCAACCACAGACAGACCACTGTATCCCTTATCATCCCAAGTCACTGGGTTTAAAGTGAAGCCCTTAGATGCTGATCATGGGTCAGTTTAGCATTTTACCAGTTAATGGTTAAGGTTAGGATTGGCGGAGGGGAATCTGATCCTAGATCTGTACCTAGGTGAAAATTCACCCCAGAGCAGTCACTCTGTCACTTTAGTATTCTCTCTACTATTCCACCCTGGTGATCCATGTCTACACCACATCCCATCGTATGAGAAACAACTGAGCTAATCAGAAGGTGCTAGATGAATGCTATTCCACTGGCTTTGTAACTTTATCTGGCGTAATTACAAACTCCATTTCTATAATGACTGGTAATCTGTCTGATCTAGTGCTTCATGAAGCCTCGCCATATTTGGCATAGCTTTCCCATATAATATATAATAATAATAATATCTGGCTCCATTCAATGCTGTCATACTTTGGATGAGTGGACGTTCACTCTGCAGAAAGACAATGTTGTCAGTGAAGGATTCAGAAGACTCATCAGTCTTAGTGGAATAGAGAGGAATCGATTGTGGGATGCTTCCCAAATTGCACCCTATTCCCTACATAGTGCACTACTTTTGACCAGAGTCATATGGGTCCTGGTCAAAAGTAGTGCACTATGTAGGAAATAGGGTGCCATTTGAGATGTTGCCTGTGTTTCAACGCTGATATTCCTCTCCCAGTTACTCAATAGTGTCTGGGGATTCATCAGTGCCTTTATTAGAAACAGAATAACACCTGAATTTCTCCTCAAATGTTTACTCAAACGCCATAGGAAGGAGAGAAACCTTGAATTTCATCGAATAGAGAGAGACTCTATAATCGCTCTATTGCCCGATCTCTCCTTCCCCTCCCTAATCATAGGCAGTGTGCTGTGAAAGAACCCCTGATGCTCTTATCTAGATTTGATTGCGTTACATGTAGTCATTTCCCCACCCATTGCCTTCGCAGGTGGTCGTATAGTATCATGTATCCTGGTTGTACCAGGCAGCACAGGCCTCCCTCTGTGTTGAATAAAAAAGATGATGGATTCTGCAATCAATGATTGTAACATTGCCGTGTGGCGTTATCTCTCATTCCGGGCCCCACTCGGTGATTTAGCAGTGCAACCAAGGCTCAATAAACACAGTGTGTTGGGGGGTGTATCTGAGTGGGCTTTGAGTGGGAGTGTGGGGATAGGCTTCGGATGACTTATGATAGGGGTGGATTGGAGGATGGGAGTTGTATGTATGTGTGTATTGAGTTTGATATAAGGCGTGAAGTGTGTGCATGGTCATGTATGCTCTAGTCACAGGCACGCGTGCGTGGTCATGTATGCTCTAGTCACAGACACGCGTGCGTGGTCATGTATGCTCTAGTCACAGGCACGCGTGCGTGGTCATGTATGCTCTAGTCACAGGCACGCGTGCGTGGTCATGTATGCTCTAGTCACAGGCACGCGTGCGTGGTCATGTATGCTCTAGTCACAGGCACGCGTGCGTGGTCATGTATGCTCTAGTCACAGGCACACGTGCGTGGTCATGTATGCTCTAGTCACAGGCACACGTGCGTGGTCATGTATGCTCTAGTCACAGGCACACGTGCGTGGTCATGTATGCTCTAGTCACAGGCACGCGTGCGTGGTCATGTATGCTCTAGTCACAGGCACGCGTGCGTGGTCATGTATGCTCTAGTCACAGGCACGCGTGCGTGGTCATGTATGCTCTAGTCACAGGCACGCGTGCGTGGTCATGTATGCTCTAGTCACAGGCACACGTGTGTGGTCATGTATGCTCTAGTCACAGGCACGCGTGCGTGGTCATGTATTCTCCAGTCACAGGCACGCGTGCGTGGTCATGTATTCTCCAGTCACAGGCACGCGTGCGTGTGGTCATGTATGCTCTAGTCACAGGCACGCGTGCGTGGTCATGTATGCTCTAGTCACAGGCACGCGTGTGTGGTCATGTATGCTCTAGTCACAGGCACACGTGTGTGGTCATGTATGCTCTAGTCACAGGCACGCGTGCGTGGTCATGTATTCTCCAGTCACAGGCACGCGTGCGTGGTCATGTATGCTCCAGTCACAGGCACGCGTGCGTGGTCATGGCTCTCAGGCACGCGTGTGGTCATGTATGCTCTAGTCACAGGCACACGTGCGTGGTCATGTATGCTCTAGTCACAGGCACGCGTCATGTATGCTCTAGTCACAGGCACGCGTTCGTGGTCATGTATGCTCTAGTCACAGGCACGCGTGCGTGGTCATGTATTCTCCAGTCACAGGCACACGTGCGTGGTCATGTATGCTCTAGTCACAGGCACGCGTGCGTGGTCATGTATGCTCTAGTCACAGGCATGCGTGCGTGGTCATGTATGCTCTAGTCACAGGCACGCGTGCGTGGTCATGTATGCTCTAGTCACAGGCACGCGTGCGTGGTCATGTATGCTCTAGTCACAGGCACAAGTGCGTGGTCATGTATGCTCTAGTCACAGGCACGCGTGCGTGGTCATGTATGCTCTAGTCACAGGCACACGTGCGTGGTCATGTATGCTCTAGTCACAGGCACGCGTTCGTGGTCATGTATGCTCTAGTCACAGGCACACGTGCGTGGTCATGTATGCTCTAGTCACAGGCACACGTGCGTGGTCATGTATGCTCTAGTCACAGGCACGCGTGCGTGGTCATGTATGCTCTAATCACAGGCACGCGTGCGTGGTCATGTATGCTCTAGTCACAGGCACACGTGCGTGGTCATGTATGCTCTAGTAACAGGTACATGTGCGTGGTCATGTATGCTCTAGTCACAGGCACGCGTGCGTGGTCATGTATGCTCTAGTCACAGGCACGCGTGCGTGGTCATGTATGCTCTAGTCACAGGCACACGTGCGTGGTCATGTATGCTCTAGTCACAGGCACGCGTGCGTGGTCATGTATGCTCTAGTCACAGGCACGCGTGCGTGGTCATGTATGCTCTAGTCACAGGCACACGTGCGTGGTCATGTATGCTCTAGTCACAGGCACGCGTGCGTGGTCATGTATGCTCTCGTCACAGGCTGTTGCCTCCCCAGCCTGTCACGACAGTGGCCCGTTGGGATTTGGGGCCCTGTGTGGAAATGAGATTTTGGCCTCCGTTATTGAGTCCGAGAATGTGTTTTATTTAACAGGGCGAGGCACTCCATCAACAGCAGCAGCGCATTTAAAATGAACAGAAATCTAGGTGCGTTCCGGAGCGCGCTGTATATCATATTGGCAATCACATACGTGTATATCTTTGTGAAGAAATGGGTTTTATGTAGCGTGAACGTGCCATGTAGAAATGCTAACAGAGTAGAGGCGCTGCGTTCATTCTGATACTCCTACTCCGACCCCTGAACCCCTCTGGCTGTTCAGCCCCAACCCTGCCTTCACCCCCCCTGGTCTTTGTGGTGGCGTCGGGTGCACGTTTGTTCAAGAGCCCCGACCAGGGAATTAGCCGCTGGAGGATCAACGCCTTCCCCACATGTTAGCTGTTCACGCGAGGAAATAGAGATTTCACAGCCATGATCCAGTATCTCTCTCTCCCTCTGTATCTCTTCCCCTCTCTCGCTCTCTCGCTCTCTCGCTCTCTCTCTCTTGCTCTCTCTCTCTCGCTCTCTCTCTCTCGCTCTCTCGCTCTCTCTAGCTTTCAAGCAGTGTATTTCCTTCAGCCAGACACCCTCTGTAATGAGATTAGATTTTAATCCCAACACAATAGTACAAGATTACGTGCCTCTCTAATACACCATGCTGTTTAGAATGGGCCCTGGCTTGTGCAGGGGTTGGCCTGGTAGAAAGTGCATTAACAACGTAATCTAAGCATAATTGGGCGGTAATTCAGGTTGTATTGAGATGAATGGGAGAATGGAGGAGTTTTCTCTCCTCTGTCAGCAGAGGCTGGGGAGGGGAACAAAGCACCGGAGTGAATGGCGTTGACGATAGAGAGAGACAGGGAGTGTCACCGTGATAGAGAGAGACAGGGAGTGTCACCGTGGAGGGAGAGACAGGGAGTGTCACCGTGATAGAGAGAGACAGGGAGTGTCACCGTGATAGAGAGAGACAGGGAGTGTCACCGTGATAGAGAGAGACAGGGAGTGTCACCGTGATAGAGAGAGACAGGGAGTGTCACCGTGATAGAGAGAGACAGGGAGTGTCACCGTGATAGAGAGAGACAGGGAGTGTCACCGTGATAGAGAGAGACAGGGAGTGTCACCGTGATAGAGAGAGACAGGGAGTGTCACCGTGATAGAGAGAGACAGGGAGTGTCACCGTGATAGAGAGAGACAGGGAGTGTCACCGTGATAGAGAGAGACAGGGAGTGTCACCGTGATAGAGAGAGACAGGGAGTGTCACCGTGATAGAGAGAGACAGGGAGTGTCACCGTGATAGAGAGAGACAGGGAGTGTCACCGTGATAGAGAGAGACAGGGAGTGTCACCGTGATAGAGAGAGACAGGGAGTGTCACCGTGATAGAGAGAGACAGGGAGTGTCACCGTGATAGAGAGAGACAGAGAGAGACAGGGAGTGTCACCGTGATAGAGAGAGACAGGGAGTGTCACCGTGATAGAGAGAGACAGGGAGTGTCACCGTGATAGAGAGAGACAGGGAGTGTCACCGTGATAGAGAGAGACAGGGAGTGTCACCGTGATAGAGGGAGACAGGGAGTGTCACCGTGATAGAGAGAGACAGGGAGTGTCACCGTGATAGAGAGAGACAGGGAGTGTCACCGTGATAGAGAGAGACAGGGAGTGTCACCGTGATAGAGAGAGACAGGGAGTGTCACCGTGATAGAGAGAGACAGGGAGTGTCACCGTGGAGGGGAGATGGTGGAGACTGGAGAACAAAGACTGGTGTACTCATCCACTCCTCCACTCCACTGGCTCAAACTTGGTTTTTGGTTGACAGGCCTCAGATAATGGCCTAAGGAGTGTCTGCTCTTCATATCCTCTCCAATACACTGACCACAGAGAAGGACTGCATGTTGGAGGAGACCATTGCATCCCTGCTTAGATCATTGTGCCAAAATGTCCTTTGTAGCCACTTTCCCACTGAAAACAATTGTAAGCTTTTGTAATGGACAGTGGCTAACAGCAGGAGGCCAATGGAGGTGACTTCCCATAATTACACTATGGCCAGCCTATCAGATTCCTCTCCCGTCACTGAGGATTACAGGGTTAAAGACAAGCTCCGCTGGCTCGCTACCTGCAGCATTCAACACACACACACATACCCATTCACACACCCCGTCTGCCTTCCTCTTCCCCTGGTTACCGTGACAACGGAAAAACCAGGGTCTTTTTCTCCATGGAGCTTTCTGCACATACCAATCAAGCCGGGTGCTAAATGACGATTGCCGAGTTGGTTTTCATGGCTCTCTTTCTTTCGTTGTTGCAAGGACAACGGGGGGCTACGACCATCTTTTAGTTATTACACAGTCTAGGACTGTATGCAGCGGGCACGTTTCCAAAGGGCATCCTGTCATGATAAATTGCCAGCTATTTACGTCTGCAGTTGTGTCGCTTCATGCCCTGGCATTCTGTTCCCCTTGATCTGTCTCTCCCTGTCTGTCTACCCTCACCATCTCTGTCTCTGCCTGTCTGTCTACCCTCACCATCTCTGTCTCTCCCTGTCTGTCTACCCTCACCATCTCTGTCTCTGCCTCTCTGTCTACCCTCACCATCTCTGTCTCTGCCTGTCTACCCTCACCATCTCTCTCTCTGTCTCTGCCTGCCTGTCTGTCTACCCTCACCATCTCTGTCTCTGCCTGTCTGTCTACCCTCACCATCTCTGTCTCTGCCTGTCTGTCTACCCTCACCATCTCTGTCTCTGCCTGTCTACCATCACCATCTCTCTTTCTGTCTCTGCCTGCCTGTCTGTCTACCCTCACCATCTCTGTATCTTCATGTCTACCCTCACCATCTCTGTCTCTGCCTGTCTACCCTCACCATCTCTGTCTCTGCCTGCCTGTCTGTCTACCCTCACCATCTCTGTCTCTGCCTGTCTGTCTACCCTCACCATCTCTGTCTCTGCCTATCTGTCTACCCTCACCATCTCTGTCTCTGCCTGTCTGTCTACCCTCACCATCTCTGTCTCTGCCTGTCTGTCTACCCTCACCATCTCTGTCTCTGCCTATCTGTCTACCCTCACCATCTCTGTCTCTGCCTGTCTACCCTCACCATCTCTGTCTCTTCCTGTCTGTCTACCCTCACCATCTCTGTCTCTGCCTGTCTGTCTACCCTCACCATCTCTGTCTCTGCCTCTCTGTCTACCCTCACCATCTCTGTATCTTCATGTCTACCCTCACCATCTCTGTCTCTTCCTGTCTGTCTACCCTCACCATCTCTGTCTCTGCCTGTCTACCCTCACCATCTCTGTCTCTGCCTGTCTACCCTCACCATCTCTGTCTCTGCTTGTCTACCCTCACCATCTCTGTCTCTGCCTGTCTGTCTACCCTCACCATCTCTGTCTCTGCCTGTCTACCCTCACCATCTCTGTCTCTGCTTGTCTACCCTCACCATCTCTGTCTCTGCCTGTCTGTCTACCCTCACCATCTATGTCTCTGCCTGTCTGTCTACCCTCACCATCTCTGTCTCTGCCTGTCTGTCTACCCTCACCATCTCTGTCTCTGCCTATCTGTCTACCCTCACCATCTCTGTCTCTGCCTGTCTGTCTACCCTCACCATCTCTGTCTCTGCCTGTCTGTCTACCCTCACCATCTCTGTATCTTCATGTCTACCCTCACCATCTCTGTCTCTGCCTGTCTACCCTCACCATCTCTGTCTCTACCTGTCTGTCTACCCTCACCATCTCTGTATCTTCATGTCTACCCTCACCATCTCTGTATCTTCATGTCTACCCTCACCATCTCTGTCTCTGCCTGTCTACCCTCACCATCTCTGTCTCTGCCTCTCTGTCTACCCTCACCATCTCTGTATCTTCCTGTCTACCCTCACCATCTCTATCTCTGCCTGTCTACCCTCACCATCTCTGTCTCTGCCTGTCTACCCTCACCATCTCTGTCTCTGCCTGTCTACCCTCACCATCTCTGTCTCTGCCTGTCTGTCTACCCTCACCATCTATGTCTCTGCCTGTCTGTCTACCCTCACCATCTCTGTCTCTGCCTGTCTGTCTACCCTCACCATCTCTGTCTCTGCCTATCTGTCTACCCTCACCATCTCTGTCTCTGCCTGTCTGTCTACCCTCACCATCTCTGTCTCTGCCTGTCTGTCTACCCTCACCATCTCTGTATCTTCATGTCTACCCTCACCATCTCTGTCTCTGCCTGTCTACCCTCACCATCTCTGTCTCTACCTGTCTGTCTACCCTCACCATCTCTGTATCTTCATGTCTACCCTCACCATCTCTGTATCTTCATGTCTACCCTCACCATCTCTGTCTCTGCCTGTCTACCCTCACCATCTCTGTCTCTGCCTCTCTGTCTACCCTCACCATCTCTGTATCTTCCTGTCTACCCTCACCATCTCTGTCTCTGCCTGTCTACCCTCACCATCTCTGTCTCTGCCTGTCTGTCTACCCTCACCATCTATGTCTCTGCCTGTCTGTCTACCCTCACCATCTCTGTCTCTGCCTGTCTGTCTACCCTCACCATCTCTGTCTCTGCCTATCTGTCTACCCTCACCATCTCTGTCTCTGCCTGTCTGTCTACCCTCACCATCTCTGTCTCTGCCTGTCTGGCTACCCTCACCATCTCTGTATCTTCATGTCTACCCTCACCATCTCTGTCTCTGCCTGTCTACCCTCACCATCTCTGTCTCTGCCTGTCTACCCTCACCATCTCTGTATCTTCATGTCTACCCTCACCATCTCTGTCTCTTCATGTCTACCCTCACCATCTCTGTCTCTGCCTGTCTACCCTCACCATCTCTGTATCTTCCTGTCTACCCTCACCATCTCTATCTCTGCCTGTCTACCCTCACCATCTCTGTCTCTGCCTGTCTACCCTCACCATCTCTCTCTCTTCCTGTCTGTCTACCCTCACCACATCTCTGTCTCTGCCTGTCTACCCTCACCATCTCTCTCTCATCCTGTCTGTCTACCCTCACCATCTCTGTCTCTGCCTGTCTACCCTCACCATCTCTGTCTCTTCATGTCTACCCTCACCATCTCTGTCTCTGTCTGTCTACCCTCACCATCTCTGTATCTTCCTGTCTACCCTCACCATCTCTGTATCTTCCTGTCTACCCTCACCATCTCTGTCTCTGTCTGTCTACCCTCACCATCTCTGTCTCTGCCTGTCTACCCTCACCATCTCTGTCTCTGCCTGTCTGTCTACCCTCACCATCTCTGTATCTTCATGTCTACCCTCACCATCTCTGTCTCTGCCTGTCTACCCTCACCATCTCTGTATCTTCCTGTCTACCCTCACCATCTCTCTCTCTTCCTGTCTGTCTACCCTCACCATCTCTGTCTCTGCCTGTCTCTCCCTGTCTGTCTACCCTTACCATCTCTCTCTCTCTCTCTGTCTCTCCCTGTCTGTCTACCCTCACCATCTCTGTCTCTGCCTGTCTCTCCCTGTCTGTCTACCCTTACCATCTGACTCTCTGTCCTAAATGTGCCATTCTGTCTTCAGTAGACCCCTCTCACACTCTAACCATGTAAATATTATTTTCAGAGGAAACTTTAGCCGTAGGCACTTTTGGATCCTGTTTTTTAAATTGGTTCTGTAGGGACCTGGATGGGCTTTCTCCGGCCCAGACTGGTTCAGTTGCGTCAGTGAAGTAGACAGTACAGTAGAGGCCTCAGATTGACATAGGGAATGAAGGTTGTTCAAGGTGGTACTGAAACTGAAATGTTTGTAACCGATGCAGAACATTGTAACAGATGCATTAAAAGGCTCACAGGGACATCTGTATTCACATAACATAAAAACACTGATGCGTTTTTCAACTGGATTTTCCTTGAATTGAATTCTCCAAATGTCTTGCTGTGAACAAGTATTTTACATGCATGACAGAAGCATAGTATTACATTAAACATACACAGTCATTTGTTTTTCTATTGGTTTAGATAGATTTGTGCCCTGTTTCGATCACAACCTATTTTCCGGTCTTGTTAACAATATTTATGTTGGTTGTGTTCTATGCATCCCTCCCACACCTGCTTTAAGTGTAACAGCTGTCTGGTCAAAAGTCTCCTTATCATTGTTAAGTTGCCTGCCGTTTTCACCTTGCCTGATAGTTCTGCTTGTATTGTTTCTGCTCATTACCGCTCACCATGGTCAAGACCTCCCCCGGCAACTCCATATTAGGAAGGTGTTCCTAATGTTTGGCATACTCAGTGTATAATCAATATTATAAACTGGGTGGTTCGAGCCCTGAATGTGATTGGCTGACAGCCATGGTAGATCAGACCGTATACCACGGGTATGGCAAAACATTTATTTATACTCTTCTAATTACGTTGATAACCACTTTATAATGGCAATAAGGCACCACAGGGGTTTGTGATATATGGCCAATATACCACGGCTAAGGCACTCCGTGTTGCATCGTGGATAAGAACAGCCCTTAGCCGTGGTATATTGGCCATATACCACTCCCCCTCGGGCCTTATTCCTTAAGTATTGACCAGCATGGCTGTCATACTAGCCGCTTGGATTCTTCATACTGATGTCATCACTTCCTTTAAGTCATGTGTCTTCAGTCTCCTGCCACAGATGATGTCATTGTCTTATTATTCTCTGTCCGTGGACTGCCATCTCAACCACCTTCTGTACCAGTCCAGTCCAGTCCACTGCTACTTCTTGTGGCTGTGGTTATTAGCCAGCTGGTTGAAATAGATTGCCTTCCTGCTGGCAGTAAAGATCCATTTTATTGTTCATGAAGTTAAACTTGTCTTTTGTTTTTGGGAGATCCGGGGGGGATCGTCGCCCAGCACTGCCCTGTGATTAAAAGTTGATTATATGTTAGTGTGACGTTTGTTTTGGAACGTAGTCCTATAATCCCTGACAGACACGTGCCTGGTGCTACTGCCTGGTGCCTCTGCCTGGTGCCTGGTGCTACTGCCTGGTGCCTCTGCCTGGTGCTACTGCCTGGTGCTACTGCCTGGTGCCTCTGCCTGGTGCTACTGCCTGGTGCTACTGCCTGGTGCCTGGTGCTACTGCCTGGTGCTACTGCCTGGTGCCTGGTGCTACTGCCTGGTGCTACTGCCTGGTGCCTCTGCCTGGTGCCTGGTGCTACTGCCTGGTGCCTGGTGCTACTGCCTGGTGCCTGGTGCTACTGCCTGGTGCCTGGTGCTACTGCCTGGTGCCTGGTGCTACTGCCTGGTGCCTGGTGCTACTGCCTGGTGCCTGGTGCTGGTGCCTGGTGCCTGCCTGGTGCCTGGTGCTACTGCCTGGTGCCTCTGCCTGGTGCCTGGTGCTACTGCCTGGTGCCTGGTGCTACTGCCTGGTGCCTGGTGCTACTGCCTGGTGCCTGGTGCTACTGCCTGGTGCCTGGTGCTACTGCCTGGTGCCTGGTGCTACTGCCTGGTGCTACTGCCTGGTGCCTGGCGCCTCTGCCGAGTGTGAATAAAAACCCACAGTCCACCGTCCCCGGCTGAATGTAATTTACAATCATTCACACTTCATCACAGAGACACACCGCACCGCGCTCCAGATGCCAAATAACATTCTGCCAAGTTTTTAATCGCGAGGCAATTTCAATTTCAATTTCAAAATCCACGGCAGAGTTTGTCCTCTGGCTTTGTTTTTTTATATATCTTAACAAGCTTTTCAGATCCGTTTAAATGCGATAGGATCTGGCCATGGCACCCTCAGAGGGTCTGTATTGATTGAACGTTGTCAGTGTATTACAGTATGACGGCAGGGGTATTTTTCACGGGGAATGACCTTTTAACTTTGCCTAGATGAATAGGCATGCGTTCCTGTGGTCCTCTTGCCCTCCCTGAGGAAATCAGTGCAGATCTATCGTTTATATCTCTTCCAGTTAAACTAGCAGTGTGTAGTCAGTCCAGTCCCATGAATCATACTGTATTGACCATTGTAGAGAGTTACCGACACCCGTTGAATACCAAGTGTCACAGAAAGGGCACAGGGAGAGTAAGATGTCAAGTTATTGTCAAGATTAAGAATGTGAATCCCGGGGGCACATGGGTACAGGCCTGTGATTAAACATCTCTGACCCACTCCTCATAAATATGTTCATACTTTAGCATCATTGAACTACTGAACAAAAGCCTAAAAACAACTATGTTTAGATGTCTCTTTTAAGCATCAAATAGCATGTTTACCACCTACAGTACAACGGCCAGCCCCAGTAACACTTTACGGCTGGAAATAAGAATGAGACATTTTCATGTCTGTGTTGATAGTCAGTTTGCTCAAGTGAAGTGCCGTTCCATGAGATGATTTTCTCGGCCCCCCTGCGGATGACGAGCACTGTAATAGCTTGTTGTCTATGGCCCTGCAGCGGGGGGCTGTTATACGGATGGAGAAAATTACTGTCAGTAGCATATGATTGGTGTTAGCTTAGCGACGATCAGGCTAATCACACAGAGGGAGAGAGATGCAGAATGACTGTCAGCATCTCAAACGGCAACCTATTGTCTGTGTAGTGGACTACTTTTGACCAGAGCCCATAGAGCTCTGGTCAAAAGTAGTGCACTAGGTAGGGGATAGTGTGCTACTTGGGATGCACACGTCTGCAAAGTGCATAAAACACACGTCATTAAATGTGGGGAAAGGGAAGCAAAACACAAACAACACACCCCCTGATTTGCATTGTAGAAGCCTGTCAGGGAAACCAGGGCCCAGTATGTTTCTATGTGTGACTGTTGAATAAAATGTCTCAAGGATTGTATGGAATACTGAAGCACTCCTTTTAACTGCCAAGACACACAACGGCCCTTGTTGTTGTGCGACAGTGTCTCTGCCACAGTGTCTAGATTAGAAAGTATTCTCCCATCACATAAGACTTGTTGAGGACCAATCTCCTTACATTGCTGCGGCTTAGTCTACACGGCTGCTGATGCTGCAGTGAGAACAGGTGGGGAATAACGCCTGGATTGGATGGCCTAGTTTCAGGGGATACCCAGTACCCTGTCACTCCTAGACAGTGATACGAACAGAGGCCCCTGCCTTCCTTCCTCCTCTGTCGCTAAGAGAAAATGTGCCACGCAATTCCCAGCACATCCCGATGTTTCTTTTGTAATATTCAAGAGAAGAAAGGGGAAATTAGCGCTCATGAAATATACAGACGGTCGAGAGTCCCTTGCATGTTGCTGCCTGGGAAGTCTTGGAGCGAGGCGGTGCGTCGTATTTAGCATGTCTGGCATTCGGGGAAATGCATTTGTTGATTCCGCCAAGTTTATGTTTGTCCATTCCTCTGAGATCTCCAGCGTATTTTTACCTCGATTGTTGAAAGTCTTCAACAAATGAACAACAGTAGCTCTCTACAATGCCACTGCCACCAGGAAATATATACTGCATAATGTAATAACATTATGATTATTAACCCATGGCAGAAGTGCTTTTCACAGCTTACTGCCAGTCAGAGGAGGCTGGTGGATGGAGCTATAGGAGGGTGGGGTCATTGTAATCGCAGGAATGGAATAAATGGAACGGTATCAAACATATGGAAACCACGTTTGATGCCATTCCATTCCAGCCATTACAATAAGCCTGTCCTCCTATTGCTCCTCCCACCAGCCTCCTCTGTTGCCCGTTTCTGATCACACTCTGGAATTCAGTAGAAACCTCTGTGCCCTTGATTCATGATGTCCTCTGAGATCCAGTTCAGAGTTTCAAACATGACATGATTGCCCTGAAGTGAGGAGGCTGTGCTACATGGCCCTCTTAAGCTCCATTAGGAAGTGGGAGGCTGTGCTACATGGCCCTCTTAAGCTCCATAGGAAGTGAGGAGGCTGTGCTACATGGCCCTCTTAAGCTCCATAGGAAGTGAGGAGGCTGTGCTACATGGCCCTCTTAAGCTCCATAGGAAGTGAGGAGGCTGTGCTACATGGCCCTCTTAAGCTCCATTAGGAAGTGATGAGGCTGTGCTACATGGCCCTCTTAAGCTCCATAGGAAGTGAGGAGGCTGTGCTACATGGCCCTCTTAAGCTCCATTAGGAAATGAGGAGGCTGTGCTACATGGCCCTCTTAAGCTCCATAGGAAGTGAAGAGGCTGTGCAACATGGCCCTCTTAAGCTCCATTAGGAAGTGAGGAGGCTGTGCTACATGGCCCTCTTAAGCTCCATAGGAAGTGAGGCGGCTGTACTACATGGCCCTCTTAAGCTCTATAGGAAGTGAGGAGGCTGTACTACATGGCCCTCTTAAGCTCCATAGGAAGTGAGGAGGCTGTACTACATGGCCCTCTTAAGCTCCATAGGAAGTGAGGAGGCTGTACTACATGGCCCTCTTAAGCTCCATAGGCGTTTGGGGGGGAAATAAGGCTAGTTAGCCACTCATGAGGTTAAGAGACAAGAGCGGGGTGAACAACTCTCGCTCTCTGATGATTTTCGTTAGGGAGAGAAGAGACTTATCTAAGTGGCCTACACTTAGAACACGCCGTCCCGGGGGGTCACACTTGCCCTTTGATTGGCCCAAATCTGTCGGCAGCTGATCTGAAATGCCGGTGGGTTATTGATTCCATGGATGGTTCTATCAGAGCTTAGGTATGTGACCCTCCGGCGTCTGGTAGGAGCTATCACTACTGGATTTACTATACTCATGCCTCCCTCATGGCACCCTATTCCCTATGTAGTGCACTAAAGTAGTGCACCGAAGTCGTGCACTTCATAGGGAATAGGGTGCCATTAGGGACACACGCCTAAGAGTTGTGCGAGTCACCACTGATTAATGTTTTGGCACATCAATAAAGCTTTCAATTGAAAAGTTGTTTGAAGAAAGTAATGATTCTGATTCAGTTGGGCAGAATTACAGTTTTAATCTAATCATAATTGTGCAACAAGCACTATGAATCTTAAACTGGCGAGCTTTTGTTTCAAATCCAGGCCACGTATTGTTGCAAATGTTCTGGAGCACAATTTGAACTGTTTGTAAACCCACTGACCTCTTGAACCAAACAGCAGGCTTTGAGGCCCTCTGTACCAAAGGGGCTACGCAGGGCCAGCCATCAATTCTGTCTGTGGTCATCACTCCCTGCCTTGGACTCTTCAGAATCTCAGCTCCCCAACCTCAAGATGACTCAATCCTTCCCACTGTGCTGCCTTTGTGGAAAACATCGGAGGGATAGAAGAAAACAATCACACATGCACACACAAAATAACAAAGTGCTCGTCTTCCTAGTATGCATCCCATCTCATCTGCTATGCAGATGCCCCCTCCATATGTATTATAACTGAGGGGATTTACATTATCTAGAGAGAGAGAGAGAGAGATGACTTCTTAATTGTGATACTACTTCTGGTTGTCTTGTCTCTATTCTCTTTCTTTTGGTTTCTGAATCTTGTCTGTCTTACAGATGTGAAGAGCTGGGACTTGGAGCCGCAGTAGAAAACGCCTGAAGGTAGAAGAGCACCGAACAAGGATTATCTGGGTGGAAACCGCCGACCTGCGAGTTGGGGATCTTCGTGTGTGAGGATGTCAGTGTTTTCGCCTCGCTGACCGCAATGTGCTTCTCTGGGTAGCCCCCGGGCAGCGTTCCTCCTCTCTGAAATCGCCACCTCCCCCCCTATCCTTCCTCCTCTCCCCGTATCCCTCCCCCATCTCATTTAGTCCCACCAACCACCAGCTGCTCCATGGATCCCCTGTGTCTGAGTAATGGTGTGAGCCGGACACAGGCCCGCACCTCCGGCCAACTGTAGCCCCCCCCCACCCCAGCCCCCCTCGGTCCCATTACTTTTACATTTTTTTGTACTGGCTTATTTTTTCTCACAATCCCTGGAGTTTATTCTTGTTTGGAACCAGGGATGGATGTACCATCGGAGGCCAAGCATGGCAAGAAGACGACCAGTCAAAAGCTGGAAGACCAGAAGAAGGTAGGATCAACATCACCTTCTTCCATCTCTCCTGCTTTTTCTGGTCCTGTCTGGCTCACTTGGTAGAGCAGTGTGCATCTCTCCTGCTTTGTCTGGTCCTGTCTGGCTCACTTGGTAGAGCAGTGTGCATCTCTCCTGCTTTGTCTGGTCCTGTCTGGCTCACTTGGTAGAGCAGTGTGCATCTCTCCTGCTCTGAGTGGTCCTGTCTGGCTCACTTGGTAGAGCAGTGTGCATCTCTCCTGCTCTGAGTGGTCCTGTCTGGCTCACTTGGTAGAGCAGTGTGCTTGCAAAGTCAGTGTTGTGGTTTCGAATTCCCGTTGGCGCCACCCATACCATTTTTTATGCACACATCCATCCTGCTTTGTTTTAAAACAGTCCCATTAACAAGTGGGATAATCCTCAATGTGGGGGGACTAAACAGTTCCATTAACAAGTGGGATAATCCTCAATGTGGGGGAACTAAACAGTTCCATTAACAAGTGGGATAATCATCAATGTGGGGGAACACTAAACAGTTCCATTAACAAGTGGGATAATCATCAATACGGGGCAACACTAAACAGTCCCATTAACAAGTGGGATAATCATCAATACGGGGAAACACTAAACAGTTCCATTAACAAGTGGGATAATCCTCAATACGGGGGGGACACTAAACAGTTCCATTAACAAGTGGGATAATCATCAATACGGGGGAACACTAAACAGTTCCATTAACAAGTGGGATAATCATCAATACGGGGCAACACTAAACAGTTCCATTAACAAGTGGGATAATCCTCAATACGGGGGGGAACACTAAACAGTTCCATTAACAAGTGGGATAATCATCAATGTGGGGGAACACTAAACAGTTCCATTAACAAGTGGGATAATCATCAATACGGGGCAACACTAAACAGTCCCATTAACAAGTGGGATAATCCTCAATACGGGGGGGACACTAAACAGTTCCATTAACAAGTGGGATAATCCTCAGTACGGGGGGGACACTAAACAGTTCCATTAACAAGTGGGATAATCCTCAGTACGGGGGGGACACTAAACAGTTCCATTAACAAGTGGGATAATCCTCAATACAGGGGGACACTAAACAGTCCCATTAACAAGTGGGATAATCCTCAATGTGGGGGAACACTAAACAGTTCCATTAACAAGTGGGATAATCCTCAATACGGGGGAACACTAAACAGTTCCATTAACAAGTGGGATAATCCTCAATACGTGGGGGAACACTAAACAGTTCCATTAACAAGTGGGATAATCCTCAATACGGGGGAACACTAAACAGTTCCATTAACAAGTGGGATAATCCTCAATGTGGGGAACACTAAACAGTTCCATTAACAAGTGGGATAATCCTCAATACGGGGAACACTAAACAGTTCCATTAACAAGTGGGATAATCCTCAATATGGGGGAACACTAAACAGTTCCATTAACAAGTGGGATAATTCCTCAATGTGGGGAACACTAAACAGTTCCATTAACAAGTGGGATAATCCTTAACAATATAATCGGGGAACACTAAACAGTTCCATTAACAAGTGGGATAATCCTCAATGTGGGGAACACTAAACAGTTCCATTAACAAGTGGGATAATCCTCAATACGGGGGGACACTAAACAGTTCCATTAACAAGTGGGATAATCCTCAATACGGGGGAACACTAAACAGGTCCATTAACACGTGGGATAATCCTCAATACGGGGGAACACTAAACAGTTCCATTAACAAGTGGGATAATCCTCAATACGGGGGAACACTAAACAGTTCCATTAACAAGTGGGATAATCCTCAATACAGGGGACACTAAACAGTCCCATTAACAAGTGGGATAATCCTCAATGTGGGGAACACTAAACAGTTCCATTAACAAGTGGGATAATCCCCAATAACACTAAACGGGGGAACACTAAACAGTTCCATTAACAAGTTCCATTAACAAGTGGATAATCCTCAATGTGGGGAACACTAAACAGTTCCATTAACAAGTGGGATAATCCTCAATACGGGGAACACTAAACAGTTCCATTAACAAGTGGGATAATCCTCAATGTGGGGAACACTAAACAGTTAAACAGTTCCATTAACAAGGGATAATCCTCAATACGGGATAAACAGTTCCTCAATACACTAAACAGTTCCATTAACAAGTGGGGGGGGAACACTAAACAGTTCCATTAACAAGTGGGATAATCCTCAATACGGGGGAACACTAAACAGTTCCATTAACAAGTGGGATAATCCTCAGTTCCATTAACGGGGGAACACTAAACAGTTCCATTAACAAGTGGGATAATCCTCAATACGGGGGAACACTAAACAGTTCCATTAACAAGTGGGATAATCCTCAATACGGGGGAACACTAAACAGTTCCATTAACAAGTGGGATAATCCTCAATAAACAGTTCCATTAACAAGGGGATAATCACTAAACAAACAGTTCCATTAACAAGTGGGATAATCCTCAATACGGGGAACACTAAACAGTTCCATTAACAAGTGGGATAATCCTCAATACGGGGGAACACTAAACAGTTCCATTAACAAGTGGGATAATCCTCAATACGGGGGAACACTAAACAGTTCCATTAACAAGTGGGATAATCCTCAATGGGGAACACTGGGGGAACACTAAACAGTTCCATTAACAAGTGGGATAATCCTCAATACGGGGGAACACTAAACAGTTCCATTAACAAGTGGGATAATCCTCAATTCCATTAACAAGTGGGGAACACTAAACAGTTCCATTAACAAGTGGGATAATCTCAATACGGGGAACACTAAACAGTTCCATTAACAAGTGGGATAATCCTCAATACACTAAACAGGGGGATAATCCTCAATACGGGGGGAACACTAAACAGTTCCATTAACAAGTGGGATAATCCTCAATACGGGGGAACACTAAACAGTTCCATTAACAAGTGGGATAATCCTCAATACGGGGGGAACACTAAACAGTTCCATTAACAAGTGGGATAATCCTCAATACGGGGGAACACTAAACAGTTCCATTAACAAGTGGGATAATCCTCAATACGGGGGGAACACTAAACAGTTCCATTAACAAGTGGGATAATCCTCAATGTGGGGGAACACTAAACAGTTCCATTAACAAGTGGGATAATCCTCAATACGGGGGAACACTAAACAGTTCCATTAACAAGTGGGATAATCCTCAATACGGGGGAACACTAAACAGTTCCATTAACAAGTGGGATAATCCTCAATACGGGGGGAACACTAAACAGTTCCATTAACAAGTGGGATAATCCTCAATACGGGGAACACTAAACAGTTCCATTATAATCAAGGGGAACACTAAACAGTTCCATTAACAAGTGGATAATCCTCAATACGGGGGAACACTAAACAGTTCCATTAACAAGTGGGATAATCCTCAATACAGGGGAACACTAAACAGTTCCATTAACAAGTGGGATAATCAATGTGGGGAACACTAAACAGTTCCATTAACAAGGGGATAATCCTCAATACGGGGGAACACTAAACAGTTCCATTAACAAGTGGGATAATCCTCAATACGGGGAACACTAAACAGTTCCATTAACAAGTGGGATAATCCTCAATACGGGGGAACACTAAACAGTTCCATTAACAAGTGGGATAATCCTCAGTTCCATTAACGGGGGGGAACACTAAACAGTTCCATTAACAAGTGGGATAATCCACTCAATTAACAAGGGGAACACTATAATCCTCAATACAGTTCCATTAACAAGTGGGATAATCCTCAATACGGGGGAACACTAAACAGTTCCATTAACAAGTGGGATAATCCTCAATACGGGGGAACACTAAACAGTTCCATTAACAAGTGGGATAATCCTCAATCAGCGGGAACACTAAACAGTTCCATTAACAAGTGGGATAATCTCAATACGGAACACTAAACAGTTCCATTAACAAGTGGGATAATCCTCAATACGGGGGAACACTAAACAGTTCCATTAACAAGTGGGATAATCCTCAGTTCCATTAACAAGGGGGGGGGAACACTAAACAGTTCCATTAACAAGTGGGATAATCCTCAATACGGGGGGAACACTAAACAGTTCCATTAACAAGTGGGATAATCCTCAATACGGGGGGACACTAAACAGTTCCATTAACAAGTAATCCTCAATACGGGGGGACACTAATCCTCAAGTGGGATAATCGGGGGAACACTAAACAGTTCCATTAACAAGTGGGATAATCCTCAATACGGGGGAACACTAAACAGTTCCATTAACAAGTGGGATAATCCTCAATACGGGGAACACTAAACAGTTCCATTAACAAGTGGGATAATCCTCAATAAACAGGGGGGAACACTAAACAGTTCCATTAACAAGTGGGATAATCCTCAATACGGGGGAACACTAAACAGTTCCATTAACAAGTGGGATAATCCTCAATACGGGGAACACTAAACAGTTCCATTAACAAGTGGGATAATCCTCAATAAACAGTTCCATTAACAAGGGGATAATCCTCACTAAACAGTTCCATTAACAAGTGGGATAATCCTCAATAAACACTAAACAGTTCCATTAACAAGTGGGATAATCCAAGTCAATGGGGGAACACTAAACAGTTCCATTAACAAGTGGGATAATTCCTCAAGTGGGATAATCGGGGGAACACTAAACAGTTCCATTAACAAGTGGGATAATCCTCAATACGGGGGGAACACTAAACAGTTCCATTAACAAGTGGGATAATCCTCAATACGGGGGGGACACTAAACAGTTCCATTAACAAGTGGGATAATCCTCAATACGGGGGAACACTAAACAGTTCCATTAACAAGTGGGATAATCCTCAATACGGGGAACACTAAACAGTTCCATTAACAAGTGGGATAATCCTCAATACGGGGAACACTAAACAGTTCCATTAACAAGTGGGATAATCCTCAATACGGGGGAACACTAAACAGTTCCATTAACAAGTGGGATAATCCTCAATACGGGGGGGACACTAAACAGTTCCATTAACAAGTGGGATAATCCTCAATACGGGGGGAAAACCAACCAAATAAATGTTTGTCTTTGTTGTTTCACCAAGACGCCAATGTCTAGTTGTTTTGATCCAAATCCCAGCAGCTTGTTTGTCTATACCTCCTATCTGTTGTTTTATCTTAGTTATTTATCAACTGGGGGAAATGGGTAGGATGCCTGTTCTGTTCCCCCTAGCCCCTACAGTCTTTCATCTCAGTTTGTCTGGCATCTCTCTGGGCAGAACTCTCCCCGCCACCTGGGAATACATATTTACACACGGTTTGAGCCGCAGCCTTTTATGTCAAATACTCTGGGAATAGTGTTAAAAAAAGACTAATAGTTACTACAGAAAACAATATGGTATCCACTCTCCCACTCCTCTTCAGTTTTACAGAGTAGATAGTTAGAGGTGAGGCTAGCCGTGTGGTCTCTCTCTCTCTCTCACTCTCACTCTCACTCTCACACACACACACACACACACACACACACACACACACACACACACACACACACACACACACACACACACACACACACACACACACACACACACACACACACACACACACACACACACACACACACACACACACACACAGAGAGGGAGCGCGGCTCACAGTATTGGGCCCAATTTGGACAGCTACCCCTGACCTGATTCCTGCTAACCAAGTGCTGCCGATAAGCGCAATTATTCTCCTGCCCGGAACATCAGAGTGCAGGAGACATGCGGTCGTACATCAGATCTGACGTTTGGGGCACTATTATCATCTCATGAAAGGACATGGAGCTTCATTCTTTTTACATTTTAGGCCCACAGCCTCCTGTGAGGAGCGCTCACATTTGACCTTTAGTGGTACAACAGTATTGTGTGTGTGTGGGAGGGTGTATGGGAGGGTGTATGGGTGCATGCCTTCTTAGTTATTCTCAGAACTTGAGGCGTATTGAAGATGGAAATGGTCTCATAAGAGAACAAAGAAAGACTTGCAGAGAGAAAATATTTAAAAAGTCACGTACTTAAGAATCACCCATATATTCTTCAATTCCTCTGAAGGGAATGAACAGTTCAGCCATTAACTTTGATTATTCTTATATAAATCCATAACTGGCTTAGCATATTGAACGTCATTCAGGAAAAAAGCAACAGGACCCTTTGAGGTAAATGAAGACTAAACAAGAACGTAAATAGAAAGCAAACACTTGAAGGGAGCCTGACTTTGACCAGGCCAATATCGATCAGGATAATCTCTCTTGAACTATTAAGTCTGCTCGCTTTAGAAAACAAAATGGAAGCAGATTTCTGGCTCATGGAGCCTTCTTCGAATGCCAGCATGCGAGGGGAGGGCCAATGGGAAAAGGGTAAGGTTAAATATTCATACTTGCTCGCCGTTTGGTTTGAAAAAGTTTGCCATGCCAAGAGAGAAGTCATTTTTACTCCTGGCAAGGAAAAGTATGATTTTAAGCCAGAGATTCCATGTTTTAGATTTCAATTATATTTGGATGCTCACTTGACAAAATGGAGTTGAATAGTTGTGCAGGCCAGGCAGACCCTCAACCCAAGCATTCGTTACTTTTCTCTCTCTAGATGTATTGGTATCTGGCTGTACATTACCGGTCTGAAAAGGCTTGTCACGATTGATTGATTGTTGAGGCCCCAGAACCACTTATCAGAGCTGCTACGTCTGCCTTTGTGGGTTGCTACTTCAGAGGCACAGTCTACGTCCCAAATGGCACTATATTCCCTATTTAGTGCACTGCTTTTGACCAGGGCCCATAGTAGTGCACTATAGTAGTGGACTAATTTAGAATAGGGTACCATTTGGGACAGAACCATGTTGCTCTGTGCGGAAAAATAATGATCAATCAATCAAATTGTATTTGTCACATGCTTTGTTAACAACAGGTGAAGGCTAACAGTGAAATGTTTACTTAATGGGCCTTTTAAAGCCCTTTTCACAAATAGACTGTAGACTGACTATCATATTAAGGCCTATCACTCCTGACTATTAGTGTAAGGCTGAATACACCAGTAGAAATTAAGTGGCAGTGGTGTTGTTTAAGGGAGGGTTTCAAAGGAGAGTAGTTGCAGAACTTTGGCAGTGGGCAGCGTAGGGCAGGGCTCCCCTGTGAATACTCTGCCAAAGGGAGGAGGCATGCTGCCAGCAGAAGACTTGGTACACTCCTCACTGGGTCACAGTGTGAAGGGAGATGATCAAGCCCCACGGCTGATACACCAGTGATACCCAGAGCATGAGGATGCCCTCTCTCTCTCTGGAACACTCACTGTGTGTGTGTCTCTCCATCCTTCTCCATCTCTCCCTCTCCATCCTTCTCCATCTCCCTCTCTCTCCATCCCTCTCTCCATCCTTCTCCATCTGTCTCTCTCCCTCTCATCCTTCTCTGTCCCTCTCCTTCTCCATCCGTCCCTCTCCATCCTTCTCCATCTCCCTCTCTCTCTATCCCTCTCTCTCCATCCTTCTCCATCCGTCCCTCTCCATCCTTCTCCATCTCCCTCTCTCTCCATCCCTCTCTCCATCCTTCTCCATCTCCCTCTCTCTCTATCCCTCTCTCTCCATCCTTCTCCATCTCTCCCTCTCCATCCTTCTCCCTCTCTCTCCATCCCTCTCTCCATCCTTCTCTATCCGTCTCTCTCCCTCTCCATCCTTCTCCATCCCTCTCTCTATCCATCTCGCTCTCTCTCCATCCATCTCTCCATCCCTCTCTCTCCATCCTTCTCCATCCATCTCTCTCCCTCTCCATCCCTCTCTCTCCCTCTCCATCCATCTTTCTCTCTCTCCATTGTTCTCCATCCATCTCTCTCCCTCTCCATCCATCTTTCTCTCTCTCCATCATTCTCCATCCCTCTCTCTCCCTCTCCATCCATCTTTCTCCCTCTCCATCATTCTCCATCCCTCTCTCTCCCTCTCCATCCATCTTTCTCTCTCTCCATCATTCTCCATCTGTCTCTCTCCCTCTCCATCTGTCTCTCCATCCATCTTTCTCTCTCTCCATCGTTCTCCATCCATCTCTCTCCCTCTCCATCCATCTTTCTCTCTCTCCATCATTCTCCATCCCTCTCTCTCCCTCTCCATCCATCTTTCTCTCTCTCCATCTGTCTCTCTCCCTCTCCATCTGTCTCTCCATCATCTCTCTCCCTCTCCATCCCTCTCTCTCCCTCTCCATCATTCTCCATCCGTCTCTCTCCCTCTCCATCCCTCTCTCTCCCTCTCCATCATTCTCCATCCATCTCTCTCCCTCTCCATCCGTCTCTCTCCCTCTCCATCCGTCTCTCTCCCTCTCCATCCGTCTCTCTCTCTCTCCATCATTCTCCATCTGTCTCTCTCCACGCTGCTGTTTTTTTGTCCCCTTGAATGACCAAGCTCTGATGTGAAGCTCACCCCGCCCCAGGGATAATGATTAAAGCATCTGATTGGCTATGGGTGGCGACTGTGTGCGAAGGGTTGGTTGTACGTCTACGGCTGCTTCCCAAAAGGCACTCTAGTCCCAATATAGTGCACTAATTTCACCAGGCCCCGTGGTCAAAGGTAGTGCACTATGTAGGGAATAGGGGACGCAGTCTACCACCAATCATCAGGGGGCTCGTTGCTCTACTAGAATGCCTTTAGGCTTTTTCTTATTTCTCTTGAGCAGTAGCCTTCTTGAGGTCTAGTCGAGTTGGAATTGAAGTGGATTCCAGAGCCAGCCCTCCCGGCTCTCTCTCTCTATCTAGTGATTTTGTTTTCACACACCGATGTGTTACACGTGCGCATCTATAGGCCCACGGGGGATGGAGCTATCTCCGAACCCTGTCAAAATTAGCTGCCTAGCCCCCTGTGGTAACTAATCTATTAGGACTGGTTTTTCTTCAACTGCGGCCCCGGAGCTTGTAAATGAGCGGTGAATAATTTAGATGGTGTTATTTTGTATTTTCTGAATCTGTCCAAATCAGATCTACATGTTAATGTCAGAACAGAGGAGAACGGATGGCAGTTTGTGAGAATACGCAGCACATATATAAATCATTTACATGCCACATACCAATGCAGATGTTCTAACGGGTCTTTGGCAGCGGTGTTCAGAACAGATCTATTGTACAGAACAGTTGTTCCAAAAGATCTGGCTTAGTGAGTGTCCATTACATTTGGGGTGTTGGTTTATTTGACGGATTCTAGACATTCTTCACTATTTAATTATATTGTTCACACTACACTCTGGTCTGTGGGGCTTACAGCCCAGCACAGCTTACAGATGTTCATTGATCCAGCCGTTTGATGTTATGTGGAGCCACATGGTCAGTGATTTAGGATGCCTCGTCGATATTATGGGCGGACATGGACATCATACCATCTACAATGAGCAGGGTCTGTTCATTCGAATCATACGATGAGTACCAGGGTGTTGTTGTTGATACAGAGGGGTATGCCTAAGGGTCTCGTCATTAACGAGCTAGCTAGCCTAATCAGCCTTGGTACACTCCTACTGGTTATGCCGTCAAATATGCACAGTTTAGGGTCTCCATTTTGAAAACAGCTCCATGGGAATCGCTATTGCCCCTCCTCCCCCTACTGCTATGGTAAAAATGTTTATCTAATATTTTCATCTTGTTTACCACTTTGCTGAGAAATCGACCAACATGGCGAGGCCGATTTGAAAGGTTCTCTTGTTGGCAGCTCTTTGCCGTCCATATTCTGAGTTCCCAATAGAAAGGCCTCTGAGAATACCACACAGTGTGTAATGAATTGAATTGCCGGTGAGTGCACAGCTTCGGTTAGAGTCATGCGCTTTCAATGTAAATGATTAGGGCTCTCAGTGGTGTCCACATTTGCAATGTTCTATCAACAGACGCAACCGCCAAGGCTAATACAGTGTATTTAGTCTTTGGATGGCTTTTTTCGGGTCGCACCAGTTTAATCAAAAATAGAAAATAGACCCCCTCACCTTCATTATGGTACACCCCGCCCTCTTAAAAACCCATTATGTGGACAAATTGGTGCAGAGACACAGCGGACTCTGTTGTACACACCTGCTCTCAATTAGCTGTGTCCCCGTGGAGAGTGACATGGAACTAATGAGCCTATGATTCTGCCCGCCAACCCCTCAGGCCTGATGGAGACTGGCTGCGGACTGGGACCTGCCAGTCAAAGCACCTGCCTGCCACGCAGACAGAGCAGGGCCAACCGGTGGAGACTGGAGAGTGACAGAACTCATCTACCACCCCTGTCACACAGACAGAGCAGAGCCAACAGGTGGAGACTGGAGAGTGACAGAACTCATCTACCACCCCTGTCACACAGACAGAGCAGAGCCAACAGGTGGAGACTGGAGAGTGACAGAACTCATCTACCACCCCTGTCACACAGACAGAGCAGAGCCAACAGGTGGAGACTGGAGAGTGACAGAACTCATCTACCACCCCTGTCTCGCAGACAGAGCAGGGCCAACAGGTGGAGACTGGAGAGTGACAGGCGACAGAACTCATCTACTACCCCTGTCACGCAGACAGAGCAGGGCCAACCGGTGGAGACTGGAGAGTGACAGAACTCATCTATCACCCCTGTCACGCAGACAGAGCAGGGCCAACCGGTGGAGACTGGAGAGTGACAGAACTCATCTACCACCCCTGTCACGCAGACAGAGCAGGGCCAACAGGTGGAGACTGGAGAGTGACAGAACTCATCTACCACCCCTGTCACGCAGACAGAGCAGGGCCAACAGGTGGAGACTGGAGAGTGACAGAACTCATCTACCACCCCTGTCACGCAGACAGAGCAGGGCCAACAGGTGGAGACTGGAGAGTGACAGAACTCATCTACCACCCCTGTCACGCAGACAGAGCAGGGCCAACAGGTGGAGACTGGAGAGTGACAGAACTCATCTACCACCCCTGTCACGCAGACAGAGCAGGGCCAACAGGTGGAGACTGGAGAGTGACAGAACTCATCTCCCCTGTCCCCTGTCACGCAGACAGAGCAGGGCCAACAGGTGGAGACTGGAGAGTGACAGAACTCATCTACCACCCCTGTCACGCAGACAGAGCAGGGCCAACAGGTGGAGACTGGAGAGTGACAGAACTCATCTACCACCCCTGTCACGCAGACAGAGCAGGGCCAACAGGTGGAGACTGGAGAGTGACAGAACTCATCTACCACCCCTGTCACGCAGACAGAGCAGGGCCAACAGGTGGAGACTGGAGAGTGACAGAACTCATCTACCACCCCTGTCACGCAGACAGAGCAGGGCCAACAGGTGGAGACTGGAGAGTGACAGGCGACAGAACTCATCTACCACCCCTGTCACGCAGACAGCCTCCATCAGGAGGGTTCATCTACCCCAGGAAGTCCACATGCTATTGTGTAGACGATGGTTGTGTGAGTAGCCGACTACACTTCCTGGCAATGCGAGCCATGCTGTAACACTAACTTGTTTTGTTGTCGTAACACCTCGTGTTTGTGTGTGAGATTGGCTAGTGGTAGAGATTTGAAATTGGGGTTTTATTCGATATGAAAGACGGAGGCGTGTTATGTTTCATGGGACTGGTCATTTATAGGGCGTCTTGTAAAATCACCGTGAGGATACTTGGAGGTTGATTATGGTTCCCTCATAACTGACATACCATCTCTGACCCTGAGTGAGAGATGGATAACGCTTTGCAAAACAACCATTTCCTTTGACACAGTTGGGCTTGTAAAGGACTATTCAGATTGCTGTATTTGCTGTTTTTTAACAAGCATTCGCCCTATTAGTTGTGTGTGTGGCAGTTTGTTAGCACATTCGGTAGTATTTGTTACTGGCTGTTCAAAGAAGAAATGTCAGGTACAAGAGAACAGCTTGTGCAATCTAATCTAATCTACTGGACAGATAATGTGAATCATTTAAGATAATGTGTAAATCATTGATGACAGAAGCAGTACCATCAAACGGTAGAAAACAGTTGGTAGTAGAGTCACTGTTCTGCATACATCCCTGTTAGTCCCAAGCAGGTGTGTGTGTTGACTCCATCTCTAAACCTGTTCCACCAGCGTTGTCTTTCCCAGATGTGCACCAGTGTGTCGATGTGATGAACCCTCTCGACCTCAAGTCCTTGGTAGCTCGCGGCAGCACACTTGCTCACAGATTATGCTGAGTCTCCTCTTCGGCGGCGCTATCAGCCCTACGGAGCCGCACGGCACCCTCAGCCTCGTCCTCCACACGCCACTTGACCCCGTTATGGCTCGGCAGCTCATTCCATGTGGTATTAGTGGGCTGCTATCTCAGAATAAAGTCTGAGCGAAAACATGTCAAAACACGACAGAGTCACGGGCGAGATGCTCACAAAGCAGCCCCCCTCCCCCTCCACAGAGCTGCAGAGACTAGAGTGGAGAGTGGGCCCTGGTCCGAGAGAGAGAGAGAGAGAAAGAGGGAGGAATGAACTCAATGACATTGACATTTGAAGAAACTCAGGGAAAGACTTCGGTGGCACCCCAGAGCGATGGCGCTACTATACTTAGTGGAGCTCGTGTTGTCGGCTCTCTGCTTCTCTTTAAGGTGCTGGCTGCTGAGAGAGCGGGTGATGGGGAAGGATGAGATCAGATGGCGCTACTATACTTAGTGGAGCTCGTGTTGTCGGCTCTCTGCTTCTCTTTAAGGTGCTGGCTGCTGAGAGAGCGGGTGATGGGGAAGGATGAGATCAGATGGCGCTACTATACTTAGCGGAGCTCGTGTTAGTCTCTCGGCTCTCTGCTTCTCTTTAAGGCGCTGGCTGCTGAGAGAGCGGGTGATGGGGAAGGATGAGATCAGATGGCGCTACTATACTTAGCGGAGCTCGTGTTAGTCTCTCGGCTCTCTGCTTCTCTTTAAGGCGCTGGCTGCTGAGAGAGCGGGTGATGGGGAAGGATGAGATCAGATGGCGCTACTATACTTAGCGGAGCTCGTGTTAGTCTCTCGGCTCTCTGCTTCTCTTTAAGGCGCTGGCTGCTGAGAGAGCGGGTGATGGGGAAGGATGAGATCAGATGGCGCTACTATACTTAGCGGAGCTCGTGTTAGTCTCTCGGCTCTCTGCTTCTCTTTAAGGCGCTGGCTGCTGAGAGAGCGGGTGATGGGGAAGGATGAGATCAGATGGCGCTACTATACTTAGCGGAGCTCGTGTTAGTCTCTCGGCTCTCTGCTTCTCTTTAAGGCGCTGGCTGCTGAGAGAGCGGGTGATGGGGAAGGATGAGATCAGATGGCGCTACTATACTTAGCGGAGCTCGTGTTAGTCTCTCGGCTCTCTGCTTCTCTTTAAGGCGCTGGCTGCTGAGAGAGCGGGTGATGGGGAAGGATGAGATCAGATGGCGCTACTATACTTAGCGGAGCTCGTGTTAGTCTCTCGGCTCTCTGCTTCTCTTTAAGGCGCTGGCTGCTGAGAGAGCGGGTGATGGGGAAAGATGAGATCAGATGTGGTCGTCTCTTTGTGGATGGCCGCACATCTGTTGTCTCGTTGAAGTCTTTTCAAATGCAGTTGTTCTGTAGCATTTGAAGTGCTGAAACAGGGACTCTGGCTCCTCAAAGACGATTAGTCCAATTTAGAACCAGGGTGAAACCAGCCATCATTGATGAAAAGCATTAGTCAGAGTCGCTGTTCCACAATGTTGCTGTTCATGTGAACTATGATGAATTGAACTTTATGGGATTGGTCATTATTCTTGATATTTGACAGAGACCAGGGTTCAAATTCTCTTTCACATATCTGATCTTTTCATTGAGTCTGCTTGGAGTGCTAGATGGACACAGTGGACACTTTCCGGACCATTCCATTGGTTCCTTTGTGCCAGGAGAGAACAATCACAGCTAATTAAAGAAAATAAATGATTATATAATTATTTTTTGTCTGATTAAAACCTCTAACCAGCCTTCCCGACCACTCTGAAGCATCCGCATGGTCTTAAAGCCCTGTCTTGTATCACATTCCATTGATAAAACTGGGGGGGGTGCAATTTATGTGTCCCCCCCCCATCTTCAGTGAAAGTTGTGCCCCTGCTATCAGGGATCCCATGTGATCTTAAAATATTAGCTCTCGACTGTCCTATTTATGTCATAACCCCGGGCAGGACAATGGGGATGTAGTGTATGTGATGACTTGTGTCCCATCCGGTGATGCCACACCATCTCCAACTGGGCCACGATGAGAGCCACCGAATCTGAATCCCTCACAATCCTGTGATACCACCAGGAATAGTATCCCTCTCACCCGCTCGGTGTAGTTAATGGCAAGCTCTCTTTATCTGGTGCTGCACGTCGCCCAGATGAGATTGCTTCTCCTGCCGGCTTGAATTTCCCCATTGATTGTGCAGCCACTGAGATACAGCCACACTATACCTATTAGGTCCCTGTATTAAATCACACAGCTATAAGAGGGGTTACAGTCGGAGGGGGATTTCAAATGGATTGCCCCGGTCTGTATGGAATGTCTATGGGTACCATAAACATTAATTCAAGCCTCTCTTCACGGTATGTAATGTGCCGTGCCGATTTCCCTGAAATATCGCTGGGTCGTAAAGACGAACATATCCCAAACCAGGGTCGTATATCGTTAAATTGAAATCCCATTATTTGGGCCAGCATGGCGACATGTATCGGCGTTGCATTGTAGAGAAAGAGCGATTTGTACCCGATACAGCAGGCAATCTAAATGGTAATCATGTAAACCTAAACCTGACAGGCGCATTCTCTCAACCGGAGTGCAAGAGAGCACACACAACCAAAGCAGCACTATGGAAAGGGAGTCATGAAACCATCAGAACTCAATGTTGACGTGACAGCTGGAATGGCCCGGTAACTAAAAGTCACGTCATGGTTTATCGAACATTACAGGTGTCAAAATGTGGACATCTGTACTGTTAGAATGGCATTACAACCTCTGCATAGGGCTGAATACTAGGAGACTTCCTGCTAGGAGACTTCCTACTAGGAGACTTCCAACTAGGAGACTTCCTACTAGGAGACTTCCTACTAGGAGACTTCCTACTAGGAGACTTCCAACTAGGAGACTTCCAACTAGGAGACTTCCAACTAGGAGACTTCCTACTAGGAGACTTCCAACTAGGAGACTTCCAACTAGGAGACTTCCTACTGGAGACTTCCAACTAGGAGACTTCCTACTAGGAGACTTCCTACTGGAGACTTTCAACTAGGAGACTTTCAACTAGGATACTTCCTAGTAGGAGACTTCCAACTAGGAGACTTCCAACTAGGAGACTTCCAACTAGGAGACTTCCTACTAGGAGACTTCCTACTAGGAGACTTCCAACTAGACTTCCTACTGGAGACTTCCTACTGGAGACTTCCAACTAGGAGACTTCCTACTGGAGACTTCCAACTAGGAGACTTCCTACTAGGAGACTTCCAACTAGGAGACTTCCAACTAGGAGACTTCCTACTAGGAGACTTCCTACTGGAGACTTCCTACTAGGAGACTTCCAACTAGGAGACTTCCTACTGGAGACTTCCTGCTGGAGACTTCCAACTAGGAGACTTCCTACTGGAGACTTCCTACTGGAGACTTCCAACTAGGAGACTTCCAACTAGGAGACTTCCTACTGGAGACTTCCAACTAGGAGACTTCCTACTGGAGACTTCCAACTAGGAGACTTCCTACTGGAGACTTCCAACTAGGAGACTTCCTACTAGGAGACTTCCAACTAGGAGACTTCCTACTAGGAGACTTCCTACTAGGAGACTTCCAACTAGGAGACTTCCAACTGTATTCTGAAATCATGTGAAGTTGATGTGTGTTGGCAAGACGGTAGCCTATGTGGACACGGATGATGTTACATGCAATAAGCACGTGTGAAGCATGTGGATGGTAACATTATATATGCATGTACAGCGTATTGGCATGTAAGTACGCAGCTCAGAAGTATGATTCACAATCTCCACGAAATTCACATTAAAGCACCAGCAAGCTGTCAATTACAATTTGTACATTTGTGATATGTGTGTATTGATAAAGAACACTTTTTATTTATTTTATTTTACCTTTATTTAACCAGGCAAGTCAGTTAAGAACATTTACATTTACATTTTACATTTAAGTCATTTAGCAGACGCTCTTATCCAGAGCGACTTACAAATTGGTGCATTCACCTTATGACATCGAGTGGAACAGCCACTTTACAATAGTGCATCTAAATCTTTCTTTTAAGGGGGGTGAGAAGGATTACTTTATCCTATCCTAGGTATTCCTTAAAGAGGTGGGGTTTCAGGTGTCTCCGGAAGGTGGTGATTGACTCCGCTGTCCTGGCGTCGTGAGGGAGTTTGTTCCACCATTGGGGGCCAGAGCAGTTGGCAACAGTTTTGACTGGGCTGAGCGGGAACTGTACTTCCTCAGTGGTAGGGAGGCATGCAGGCCAGAGGTGGATGAACGCAGTGCCCTTGTTTGGGTGTAGGGCCTAATCAGAGCCTGGAGGGACTGAGGTGCCGTTCCCACAGCTCCGTAGGCAAGCACCATGGTCTTGTAGCGGATGCGAGCTTCAACTGGAAGCCAGTGGAGAGAGCGGAGGAGCGGGTGACGTGAGAGAACTTGGGAAGGTTGAACACCAGACGGGCTTGGCGTTCTGGATGAGTTGTAGGGGTTTAATGGCACAGGCAGGGAGCCCAGCCAACAGCGAGTTGCAGTAATTAGACGGGAGATGACAAGTGCCTGGATTAGGACCTGCGCCGCTTCCTGTGTGAGGCAAGGTCAATTACAATTTGTACATTTGTGGATGTTGTAGAGCATGAACCTTTTTATTTATTTTATTTTACCTTTATTTAACCAGGCAATGTTAGTTGAACAAATTCTTATTTTCAATGACGGCCTAGGAACAGTGGGTTAACTGCCTGTTCGGGGGTAGAACGACAGATTTGTACCTTGTCAGCTCGGGGTTTGAACTCGCAACCTTCCGGTTACTAGTCCAACACTCTAACCACTAGGCTACCCCCCCCCCCCCACACACACACCTACCATCAATCTGCAGTATATCCAAACAGATTACCTTTGGTACAGCCTCCCTGTATTAACGCCAATCTGACATGATGCTGGCTGGTTCCCCCTGGTTCTCGTGTACCTGCATCAACATTCTGTAAGCATGGCTGCCCCCCGTCCCTCTAATAACAGATAACAGGATTATCTGAGCAGCTGTGTTCTTAACGGGTGTCAGGGAGGGTCAGAGGAGGACGCTTGCAGGCTCGCATGCAGGCTCATACCAGCCAAAAGATGGAGTACTGCCACTGTTTCTATCTCTGTGGGTTGTGCAGTTATGGATTAGTGATGGGATAATTAGTCTAAATATATTGACTTAGATTTTCCATATCCCCTGCCCTGGCACCCCAATGGGAACTAGCTCACCTCTGAAGCTAGGACAACAGAGTCCCTTCCCATCTTCTGAAAACATTTGAAACTCTACTATCACTGACTTTGCTGATAGCTACTTTATTGAGGGAAAATGTGCTTACTATGACTGTGATAATGCACTAACTGTAAGTCATTCTGGATAAGAGCGTCTGCTAAATGACTAGAATGTAAATGTATGTCAAAAATGGTGCCCTTCCCCAGTAAGGATACAAATGCTTTGACTGTCCCTGGTCCTTTTGTCCCTGGTCCCTGGTCCTTTTGTCCCTGGTCCTTTTGTCCCTGGTCCTTTACAGAAGAAGGAAGCTCGATGAAGACATGCTTCTCTTGGTGCTAATTGTTCATGTTATCACATTAAGAAAATACAGGCCTGAAGTGCTGTCATATCACCTCACCTGACCTGATCTGATGTACATTCTTTTGAAATGGTGCACATCTTTCCCACACCTGAGACTGACAGTGGCCTGTGGGCTTTTCCACTCTGTGAAACGTTATTCGTTCATTGTTCATTGTGCTTCTGAAGTATGCAGGTGAATCGGTGAATGATGTCTTTGCAGATTTTCCCACGGTTTCCTCAAATTAACAGATAGTTGTTAACTCAAATTAACAGAGCTTTTCTCCCCCTAAATCTACTTCAAAATGTTTTCCTAGCAATTTTTGTTGAGTCTGCTTTCTTGATGTCAACAGTGTCTATGACTACTACTATTACCCGGACCCCACAGGAAATGGTGTTGACTGACTGTTACCCGGACCCCACAGGAAATGGTGTTGACTGACTGTTACCCGGACCCCACAGGAAATGGTGTTGACTGACTGTTACCCGGACCCCACAGGAAATGGTGTTGACTGACTGTTACCCGGACCCCACAGGAAATGGTGTTGACTGACTGTTACCCGGACCCCACAGGAAATGGTGTTGACTGACTGTTACCCGGACCCCACAGGAAATGGTGTTGACTGACTGTTACCCGGACCCCACAGGAAATGGTGTTGACTGACTGTTACCCGGACCCCACAGGAAATGGTGTTGACTGACTGTTACCCGGACCCCACAGGAAATGGTGTTGACTGACTGTTACCCGGACCCCACAGGAAATGGTGTTGACTGACTGTTACCCGGACCCCACAGGAAATGGTGTTGACTGACTGTTACCCGGACCCCACAGGAAATGGTGTTGACTGACTGTTACCCGGACCCCACAGGAAATGGTGTTGACTGACTGTTACCCGGACCCCACAGGAAATGGTGTTGACTGACTGTTACCCGGACCCCACAGGAAATGGTGTTGACTGACTGTTACCCGGACCCCACAGGAAATGGTGTTGACTGACTGTTACCCGGACCCCACAGGAAATGGTGTTGACTGACTGTTACCCGGACCCCACAGGAAATGGTGTTGACTGACTGTTACCCGGACCCCACAGGAAATGGTGTTGACTGACTGTTACCCGGACCCCACAGGAAATGGTGTTGACTGACTGTTACCCGGACCCCACAGGAAATGGTGTTGACTGACTGTTACCCGGACCCCACAGGAAATGGTGTTGACTGACTGTTACCCGGACCCCACAGGAAATGGTGTTGACTGACTGTTACCCGGACCCCACAGGAAATGGTGTTGACTGACTGTTACCCGGACCCCACAGGAAATGGTGTTGACTGACTGTTACCCGGACCCCACAGGAAATGGTGTTGACTGACTGTTACCCGGACCCCACAGGAAATGGTGTTGACTGACTGTTACCCGGACCCCACAGGAAATGGTGTTGACTGACTGTTACCCGGACCCCACAGGAAATGGTGTTGACTGACTGTTACCCGGTCCCCACAGAGAATGGTGTTGACTGACTGTTACCCGGACCCCACAGAGAATGGTGTTGACTGACTGTTACCCGGACCCCACAGGAAATGGTGTTGACTGACTGTTACCCGGACCCCACAGAGAATGGTGTTGACTGACTGTTACCCGGACCCCACAGGAAATGGTGTTGACTGACTGTTACCCGGACCCCACAGGAAATGGTGTTGACTGACTGTTACCCGGACCCCACAGGAAATGGTGTTGACTGACTGTTACCCGGACCCCACAGAGAATGGTGTTGACTGACTGTTACCCGGACCCCACAGAGAATGGTGTTGACTGACTGTTACCCGGACCCCACAGAGAATGGTGTTGACTGACTGTTACCAGGACCCCACAGATAATGGTGTTGACTGACTGTTACCCGGACCCCACAGATAATGGTGTTGACTGACTGTTACCCGGACCCCACAGGAAATGGTGTTGACTGACTGTTACCATGACCCCACAGAGAATGGTGTTGACTGACTACTACTATTACCCAGACCCCACAGATAATGGTGTTGACTGACTACCACTGTTACCCAGACCCCACAGGGAATGGTGTTGACTGACTACCACTGTTACCCAAACCCTACAGATAATGGTGTTAACTGACTACTACTATTACCCAGACCCCACAGATAATGGTGTTGACTGACTACCACTATTACCCAGACCCCACACAGGGAATGGTGTTGACTGACTACCACTATTACCCAAACCCCCCCACAGGGAATGGTGTTGACTGACTACCACTATTACCCAGACCCCCCCACAGGGAATGGTGTTGACTGACTACCACTATTACCCAGACCCCCCCCACAGGGAATGGTGTTGACTAACGACCACTGTTAGCCAGACCCCACACAGAGAGTGGTTTTGTGACTTTGGGGAATGGTGTGACTCTGACTCCATCCCACAATAAATGGTGTCACTGACTACCACTGACCCCCCACAGGTTTTGGGGCAGTGTTCAACATGGAGAGTTGTTGGGGGTGGGACCCCACAGGAGGTGTTGAAGACTGCCACTACAATCCCCACAGGAAATGGTGTTGACTGAGGTCTCTCCTCACAGGAACTATGGTGTTTCATCCATGCACCCAATCCCACAGGAAATGGTGTGTGACTGACTACCACTATCCCAGACCCCACAGAAATGGTGTGTTGATCCCTGCATACAATCCCACAGGAAATCTGTTGACTGAGGTCTCTCCCCATCAGAACTATGGTGTTGACTGACATCCCTGCATACAACCCCACAGGAATCTCCTGACTGAGGTCTCCAGACCCCATCAGAAATGGTGTTGATCCCTGCATACAATCCCAGAGAATGTCTCGGACCCCCACAGGAATCCTGTGAGGTCTCTCCTCATCGACCCCAACTAGGGAATGGTGTTCCATCCCTGCATACAATCCCACAGGGAATGGTGTTCTCCTGTAACTATTCCTCATCAGAAATGGTGTTTCATCCCTGCATACAATCCCACGTCTCATCTCCTGTTAAGATCTCCTCATCAGAACTATCCACTGTTTCCCATCCCCATACAATCCCACGTCTCATCTCCTGTGATAATGTATCTCCTCATCAGAACTATCCTGTGTTTCATCCCACTGCATACAATCCCACCCCTCATCTCCTGTGACTATCTCCACATCAGAACTATCCTGTGTTCCATCCCTGCATACAATCCCCCACGGTCTCATCTCCCACTGTTAAGTATCTCCTCATCAGAACTATCCTGTGTTTCATCCCTGCATACAATCCCACGTCTCATCTCCTGTGAGGTCTCTCCTCATCAAAACTATCCTGTGGTTCATCCCTGCATACAATCCCACGTCTCATCTCCTGTGAGGTCTCTCCTCATCAGAACTATCCTGTGTTTCATCCCTGCATACAATCCCACGTCTCATCTCCTGTGAGGTCTCTCCTCATCGGAACTATCCTGTGTTTCATCCCTGCATACAATCCCACGTCTCATCTCCTGTGAGGTCTCTCCTCATCAGAACTATCCTGTGTTTCATCCCTGCATACAATCCCACGTCTCATCTCCTGTGAGGTCTCTCCTCATCGGAACTATCCTGTGTTTCATCCCTGCATACAATCCCACGTCTCATCTCCTGTGAGGTCTCTCCTCATCAAAACTATCCTGTGTTCCATCCCTGCATACAATCCCACGTCTCATCTCCTGTGAAGTATCTCCTCATCAGAACTATCCTGTTTCATCCCTGCATACAATCCCACGTCTCATCTCCTGTGAGGTCTCTCCTCATCGGAACTATCCTGTGTTTCATCCCTGCATACAATCCCACGTCTCATCTCCTGTGAGGTCTCTCCTCATCGGAACTATCCTGTGTTCCATCCCTGCATACAATCCCACGTCTCATCTCCTGTGAGGTCTCTCCTCATCAGAACTATCCTGTGTTTCATCCCTGCATACAATCCCACGTCTCATCTCCTGTGAAGTATCTCCTTGTAAGAGTGAAGGCTACTGTTCAAGAACAAAGGCCCACCACCCTGGAGCCGGCGTTGAGTGTAATTCCATTTGCATTTACGTGCATTTAGCGGTGATTTGTCAACGGTTGCTATTAATCGGCACCAGTGTAGCACCAGTACGCCGGGGCTATTATCCTGACGACTGGGTGACAGGCCCTCTCTCTAGCGGGTTTCATTCCCACCAAGACATCTCTAATCTCAGAGGTATTTGTGTCAGTGCTCCCGGATTAGAAACTAATCATAAAGAATGGATCCTCCCCCTCTTTCCTCCTCCATCTCTCTCCTTGGATATAGGGCTTTATCCTCTTTCCTCCTCCATCTCTCTCCTTGGATATAGGGCTTTATCCTCTTTCCTCCCCCTCCTTAAATATAGGGCTTTATCCTCTTTCCTTCTCCATCTCTCTCCTTGGATATAGGGCTTTATCCTCTTTCCTCCTCCATCTCTCTCCTTGGATATAGGGCTTTATCCTCTTTCCTCCTCCATCTCTCTCCTTGGATATAGGGCTTTATCCTCTTTCCTCCCCCTCCTTAAATATAGGGCTTTATCCTCTTTCCTTCTCCATCTCGCTCCTTGGATATAGGGCTTTATCCTCTTTCCTCCTCCATCTCTCTCCTTGGATATAGGGCTTTATCCTCTTTCCTCCTCCATCTCTCTCCTTGGATATAGGGCTTTATCCTCTTTCCTCCCCCTCCTTAAATATAGGGCTTTATCCTCTTTCCTTCTCCATCTCGCTCCTTGGATATAGGGCTTTATCCTCTTTCCTCCTCCATCTCTCTCCTTGGATATAGGGCTTTATCCTCTTTCCTCCTCCATCTCTCTCCTTGGATATAGGGCTTTATCCTCTTTCCTCCTCCATCTCTCACCTTGGATATAGGGCTTTATCCTCTTTCCTCCTCCATCTCTCCTTGGATATAGGGCTTTATCCTCTTTCCTCCTCCATCTCTCTCCTTAGATATAGGGCTTTATCCTCTTTCCTCCTCCATCTCTCTCCTTGGATATAGGGCTTTGTCCTCTTTCCTCCTCCATCTCTCTCCTTGGATATAGGGCTTTGTCCTCTTTCCTCCTCCATCTCTCTCCTTGGATATAGGGCTTTATCCTCTTTCCTCCTCCATCTCTCACCTTGGATATAGGGCTTTATCCTCTTTCCTCCTCCATCTCTCTCCTTGGATATAGGGCTTTGTCCTCTTTGCTCCTTCATCTCTCTCCTTGGATATAGGGCTTTGTCCTCATTCTTTCTTCTTCTCTCTCCTTGGATATGGGGCTTTATCCTCATTCTTTCTTCTTCTCTCTCCTTGGATATTGGGCTTTATCCCCAGAGGCTCTGTGATTGAGTCGTTACAAGTCAGAGGCACACCCCATTTTTTCCATTCTCTGAAAAATGCATGTATGTGTTGGATAAACATGTTGGTAGGAAAAAGGAAGGAGGTGTTGGCAGTCATGCGTGTCACACTTGACAAGTTGACAGGTGAGAAATGTAGATGAGGACTTTGTGAACCTTTTCTCCAGGAGCACTGTGAGTGAAGACAACACAGTATCCTTGACGCCATCAAAGAAGCCAAAGGTTTATTTTCTCTTACGTGAGCCTTTTAATAATTCCAGTTTAATTTTTCAGATAATATTTTTATACTGGTTAATAATAATAATAATATATGAAGTCATTGAGAATAACACTTATTTAAGATATTCTATCAGCTGATGGCCTTACATATTCTATTCATCATAAAAAAGTCCCTGGTTGAAATGATGTAATCATGACTTCATTCCGTCCAGTTTTGCCTGCTGGGTTAAAACTTACAGAATGTCTAATCAATATGATATTGATCAACCCTGTGGGAGATTATGGGGCGTCTCGCTGAAATCCCAAGCTGAAACAGAACACTAATGCCCTTTTGTGTGTCTGTTTATGATCAAGCCTACTACTTTTAACAATCTAATGAAGTCAACCAATCATACGTGTACAGTATGTTCTACACTGTGTCTTCTACAGTAGCCAGCTCATCCCTGAGCCGGTGCCTCTGTGGCCTGATGTAGACGCTGCAGGGAGTCATGGTCTATAATAAGCTGCACAGCTGGGGTGCTGCTGCCTCCTCCTCACACTAGCAGTGTGACGAGCTGTGCTTGCTTGGTCTGGGATTGATGGGGTATTTTTGGCCCCTCCACTGATGAACTGCTGCATATCGCCTGCTGTAGCACCATCCCAACGGTGCACTTGTGTATTCTCTGTCAGAGATTGTTGTTGGTATTACTTGTGTAAGCCTCTGTAGCTGTCTGTAATACTTGGAGGGAGACGGAGAGAGGGAAAGACCACAAGTAATAGATATGTCCAATTCCTTATGCAGTGGGAAAGTGTTTGCAAAGGAAGCACTAAAGTGTAAGAACATCCCACAGTTTGGGAGATGGTTTCTGGCCCGGGCAGCACCTGTGGTCAGCTGTACATTTCACAGGGCCCAGTTCAGCCATGGGAAGAAATCTCAAGGTCTGGGCAGAACCACACAGTATCCATTTCCTCCCAACATGCCCAACAGATCACAGGGTTGCATACCGCTTCCCATGTCCTGGAGATGGACAGGGCTGATAGAATACAGGAGAGCTTCCCATGTCCTGGAGATGGACAGGGCTGATAGAATACAGGAGAGCTTCCCATGTCCTGGAGATGGACAGGGCCGATAGAATACAGGAGAGCTTCCCGTGTCCTGGAGATGGACAGGGCTGATAGAATACAGGAGAGCTTCCCATGTCCTGGAGATGGACAGGGCCGATAGAATACAGGAGAGCTTCCCGTGTCCTGGAGATGGACAGGGCCGATAGAATACAGGAGAGCTTCCCGTGTCCTGGAGATGGACAGGGCCGATAGAATACAGGAGAGCTTCCCGTGTCCTGGAGATGGACAGGGCTGATAGAATACAGGAGAGCTTCCCATGTCCTGGAGATGGACAGGGCTAGAATACAGGAGAGCTTCCCGTGTCCTGGAGATGGACAGGGCTGATCCCCGTGTCCTGGAGATACAGGGCTGATAGAGAGCTTCCCGTGTCCTGGAGATGGACAGGGCTGATAGAATACAGGAGAGCTTCCCATGTCCTGGAGATGGACAGGGCCGATAGAATACAGGAGAGCTTCCCATGTCCTGGAGATGGACAGGGCTGATAGAATACAGGAGAGCTTCCCATGTCCTGGAGATGGACAGGGCTGATAGAATACAGGAGAGCTTCCCGTGTCCTGGAGATGGACAGGGCTGATAGAATACAGGAGAGCTTCCCGTGTCCTGGAGATGGACAGGGCTGATAGAATACAGGAGAGCTTCCCGTGTCCTGGAGATGGACAGGGCTGATAGAATACAGGAGAGCTTCCCATGTCCTGGAGATGGACAGGGCCGATAGAATACAGGAGAGCTTCCCGTGTCCTGGAGATGGACAGGGCTGATAGAATACAGGAGCAATCCCTTTTAGAAACCCTCGTCACGAATCATCTGGTACCTTTTTTCAATCATTTGTGGGTTTTATTCCGCTCATCTGTCTGTTTTGTAGTTGTCTTTTACAGGGTCACAGGGAAGAGTGAGTTGTAAACCTTTGGTCCAGCCCTTGTTTTTGCTTTGCTTCCTGTATGGGGAAGCTCTGTTTTACTGTCTGATTCCTGTCTTCTCTGGATGAATGGATATTGAAATGCATGTCCAGAATTTAACATGCAACGAAGATTTACATCGATATCTAACACTAAGACAATGATCCCTAACGTGTCCAGTAACTACTCCAAAATACATTTGTAGTTACTGAATAGTTGATCTCTTTACAGAAAGCTTTGACCTGTTAATGACCAGTAATAGACCTGTGAACTATCATACAGTTCGGCGACTCGCATGGAGAGTTTTATTACATTGAGCAGACATCCATCCATTTCCTGCAGGGATCAGTATGAAAAAGACACCCAGATCTCAGGGCAGTTGTGGCACACAGGAATCCCTCTGCTGCTTCACCACAGGCCAAGGTCAAAGGTCAGACTCCACCCTCAGCGACTGGAGCCGTCCGCCAGACACTACCTAGTAGTCAGACAAGCTTCTGGCTAGCCAGGCTGCTGCTAGCATAAAGGGACTGGTGGAGATAGAGGGAGAACAGAGAGAGAGAGAAATGGAGAAAGAACAGCCTGGCACAAGGGAAGGGTGACATTATCAAAGCCTTGTCGAAATTAGCGGCGCCTGGTTTATCACATTAAACATGACCATGTCTACACTAATGGATTTTTTTTGAGGCGACGGAAAAGGTGCCATTTTGAATCTCATTGACAAACTCCTGAGGGACTGCAGGGGGCTCAGTTGGATATGTTAATTGGATGTGATTTTCTAATTTTGCCCCTTCTCATATTCAGGTCTCTCTCTCTGGTGTCTAGTACCGTGGCAAGGGGCGCCGCCCAACTGGCTCTGCACCTCAGATTAATTGAGAGATCAAGGCATGATTACTTTTGGAATGTCATTGTACTCAACTAGTAGGCCTGTATAACATAAGATGGGTATCATATACTTATTTATTAGCATAACATATACTAATTATTCTTATAGTGTGGTATACTTATTTATAAAATATGTAAAAAGGAAATATTTTAACAATTTATGTAAATATGCTGGCATATATTATAGTAGCGTCCAGCAAATGGTTAATAAATGAAATAAAATGCGTAACGTAGTTCATCATATGTCAAATATGTTAATATAGCAGAGGTGTTTGCGGTGCCTATGCAGGTCTAGGAGACCAGTCTACAACTACTCATCCTCCATCCCCAGAACACGTCTTCTCCGAGAGCACTTTGCACTCGCTCCTTTTAAAAGCTCCCTGCCAGTTGGCTATAAATAGCATTTAGCTCCAATCAAGCGAGAACGGTACCTTAGTCACTTCCAACATCTGGCTACGTTTTGTTAATTGCTCATTTCTAGTAAATGTTTTTTTTTAAGGTAACCAATCCGGCAAGATATACGCTTGTCGACACAGACAGGAAGAGTTTAATAGTGGTGTGTGACTGAGTTCATCGGAGAGGTCACCAAATGAGTGGCTCACTGGCTCTTCATTAGCCAAGCTCAAAGGGACTTGCCGCGCTGCATGTCATTCTGACAACTATTCTGGAAGGAAATAACGGAATAACGTGGAGGCTAATTAGCATCTGAGAAATGCAGCCTTCTCATTCAGGATTGGTGGAGAAATCAGTTTCCATTTCTTCAATCTAATGATACCTGATGTCCCCGTTGCAATTTGTGGCTAACAAATGAATGATGGGAAAATAAAATGTGTGCTGGCAGAGGCTTGTGTTTTCCATTATAGACCTGTTTTTAGAGGGGGAGGAGGGTATTCATCATTTAAATGGAAACGACAGCTTATATAGAGCTGTAATTCTATGGAAAACAGCTGTAGTCCTGTGTCATTTGGCTTTGAATCCAACCCAAGGCAGTAACGGGGGATACCTCTATGCAGATACCAGAGAGAAGCTTCGGGTTTGGAATAGAAACTCCAGAGGAATGGCATATTTTCTATTTTTTTCCGTAGGTGGAGTGAGGCTACGAAAGATATTGAGGAAGCAGTTCTCCTCTTTGATGAAATCATTCTGGATGGCTTTCCATTCACTTAAGGTAATAGGTGGATCAAGAGTAGTATTCAAGATGACAAGAGTCTGCAACAGGTTCATACTTGATCAGTTTTCCGACTGTCATCATCAATTCCTTTAACAGAATGCAGTTGTCACGGTTCATGAATCCACTACCTCTCTTTCTCTTTCTCTTTCTCTCTCTCTCTCTCTCTCTCTCTCTCTCTCTCTCGTGTTTGTGTGGGCGTGGTTCCCAATCTCGGCCTGATTGTCTGCGCCAGCTGGAACCACTTATCTTCCCTTTATATGTTCTGTAACCAGTGTTTCTTGTTGTCAGATCGTTGTTACTTCCCTGAGGTTGTGTCGTGTGTCTGTGCTCTTCTCTCGCCGCCCTTGTGTGGATATTCTGCTGTGCTCCTTCCTACCCATCCGGACACACTCCCTGGATTTCAGAGCACGCTATCATTGGAGGATGCGCCCTAGTCCCTGGGTCGGATTCCGTCTGAGTACAGTCTGTCTGTCCTGTTGCTGTTGTAAACTGTATTCATTAAACCATCGTTGCTTGCATCTTGCATCCGCCTCTGTATTGTCACAGAACGATCTGACCATACCATGGATGCAGCGAGTTCAACGAGTCTGACCGAATTCATTTCCCGCAGTATCACGAGAATGGATCAACAAGAGGAGAACATCTCCAGCACAGATCGGGCAGTACAAGCCCTTGCGACGCAGGTATCCCAGCTGATCCAACAATTACAACATCTGAGGGGTTCCGCTGCGCCACCTACACCGGCAGTTCAACCCGCCCGCCAGAGCCGGATTCCCAGCTAGAGCCACGGCTACCGACACCAGAGGGTTATTCAGGTGATCCTGACTATTGCAGAGCCTTTCTTACGAGATGTTCCATGCATTTCTCGTTGCAGCCACGGACCTTCAACCGTGAACAGTCTAAGGTAGCATTCATACTCACACTGCTATCAGGCAAAGCGGCTCTTTGGGGAACGGCGGTGTGGGCGAACCAGGACCCATGCTGCACCTCTTTCCAGACACTCTCCGAGGAGATGAGAAGGGTCTTCGATCGGGCCGTGGCGGGTAGGGAGGCGGCCAGACTACTCGCTGACCTTCGCCAAGGAGACCGTTCAGTATCGGAATACTCCATCCAATTCCGCACTCTGGCCGCAGAGTGTCAGTGGAACGAGGAGGCGCAGTGGGACATGTTCCTGCATGGGCTGGAGGACCGGATCCAGAAGGAGATTTATGTTCTGGACCTTCCCAGGAGTTTAAATGGACTAGTGGAACTAGCCTTGAGGGTCGACGCTCGTCTGAGTCGTATTGGCCGCCGAGCATGCCCTAACAGACCGTATAACGACACGGAGGGCGGGCATGCCAGCGGCGGGAACACGGCCAGTTCAGCCTTCGCTCACGAACCCATGCAGCTGGGAGAGCTCGCCTCTCCCGGGAAGAGAGGAGAGGCGGAGATCCCAAGGACTCTGTCTCTACTGTGGTAGAGCGGGCCACTTTATCCACTCCTGCCCGGTAAAAGATCAGGCCCGGTAGTAAACATGAGGCTACTATCGGGTGGTGTCACCACAGAGAAGACCTCATCATCTACTCTCCTCCCGGTAAGACTAAGATGGGCCACCCACACGCACGACAACCAAGCCTTACTGGACTCAGGAGCAGAGGGTAATTTCATGGACTTCAAGCTCGCTCACAAACTCCAGATTCCTATCACCTCACTCACGCACAAGATATCCGTCAACGCTCTCAATGGTCAAGAACTCCCCAACATTTCTCACACCACTGAACCTATCACACTCATCACTTCTGGCAATCACACTGAGACACTATCATTTCTACTCATGGACTCACCCCTTACACCATTAGTTCTCGGCCACCCTTGGCTCACCCAACACAACCCCAGAGTTGACTGGGGTCATAATTCTATATCCATGTGGAGTAACAAGTGTCTTGAGTCCTGTTTAGTGTCTGCCTGTTCGTCTGTGTCTGATTCTGTGTTTCTAGAGGAGGCAGTGGATTTGTCTAACGTGCCCGTTGAATACCTCGACCTGAAGGAGGTGTTCAGTAAGTCCCGTGCTGCTTCTCTTCCTCCGCATCGTCCCTATGACTGTGCAATAGAATTATTGCCAGGTGAGTCTCCGCCTAAAGGCAAGTTATATTCACTCTCTGTTCCTGAGAGGGAGGCTATGGAGAGATACATCTCTGATTCTCTGGCATCTGGATTCATTCGTCCTTCCTCTTCTCCAGCGGGGCGGGGTTCTTCTTTGTGGGAAAGAAGGACGGATCTCTGCGTCCTTGCGTTGATTACCGTGGGTTGAATAACATCACAGTGAAGAATACCTATCCCTTACCGTTGATGTCCTCAGCCTTTGAAAGGTTACAGGGAGCATCCGTGTTCACTAAGTTGGATTTACGTAATGCATATCATTTGGTTCGCATAAGGGGGGACGAATGGAAGACCGCGTTTAACACCCCAGAGGGCACTTCGAATATTTGGTCATGCCTTTTGGGCTATCCAACTCCCCAGCGGTTTTCCAGGCACTCGTCAATGACGTGCTGAGAGATATGATTGATCAGTTCATATATGTTTACCTGGATGACATACTGATTTTTCTTCTTCTCTCCAGGAACACGTTCAGCACGTCAGACGAGTGCTTCAGAGGTTGTTGGAGAATGGACTTTTTGTCAAGACGGAGAAATGCATTTTTCATGCACAATCCGTTCCATTCCTAGGTTACATCGTCTCGACTGAAGGTATTCGCATGGATCCTGACAAGGTGAAGGCTGTGGTGGATTGGCCAAGCCCAGATTCCCGTAAGGCCCTACAGAGGTTTCTGGGATTCGCCAATTTCTACCGGCGTTTCGTTCGCAACTTTAGTCAGATAGTCGCTCCTCTTACCGCCTTAACCTCCCCCAGAGTGCCGTTCAGGTGGTCCGATACAGCCGAGGCTGCATTCGCCAAACTCAAGAGCCGCTTTGTTTCGGCTCCCATCCTCATAGCTCCCAAGATCCTCGCGTCAGTTCATAGTAGAGGTGGACGCTTCAGAGGTGGGGGTAGGTGCGGTACTTTCCCAACGTTCCTCTTCTGACGACAAGATGCACCCTTGTGCATTCCTTTCCCATCGGTTATCACCTGCGGAACGCAACTACGACATTGGCAACAGAGAGTTGTTGGCAGTGAAGTTAGCACTGGAGGAGTGGCGCCATTGGTTAGAGGGTTCGGGGGTACCTTTTATAGTTTGGACCGATCACAAAAATTTGGAATATATCAGAACCGCTAAGCGACTCAACTCCAGACAGGCGCGGTGGGCACTCTTTTTCGGACGTTTTGACTTCTCTCTCTCGTATCGCCCGGGTTCCAAGAATGTCAAACCCGATTCCCTTTCTCGCATTTTTGACCATTCCGAACGCCCATCCACTCCCGAGTACATCCTACCTGGGACCCTAGTGGTATCCACACTCACATGGGAGGTTGAATCGAGGGTCAAAACGGCCTTAGAAGGGGTAACGCCTCCGCCCGGTTGCCCGCCTAATCGGTTGTTTGTGCCGGAGGGGTGTCGGTCCGATGTTATTCGGTGGGGCCATTGCTCCAACGTAGCGTGTCATCCAGGAGTCAGCCGCACTAGCTTTTTGGTTAAGCAACGCTTTTGGTGGCCACTGATGGCTCGTGACATTCACAGTTTTGTCTTGGCTTGCTCGGTTTGTGCCACTGGGAAGACTTCTAATCGACCCCAGATGGGTTACTCCAACCGCTGTCGGTCCCTTCGAGACCCTGGTCCCACATCGCGCTAGATTTTGTTACCGGCCTCCCGCCCTCCCAGGGCAAGACGGTGGTGTTGACCGTGGTGGACCGGTTCTCGAAGGCGGCTCATTTTATTCCCTTGCCTAAATTACCATCTGCCAAGGAGACAGCGGTAGCTGTCGTGGATCACGTCTTTCGCTTACATGGCCTGCCGATGGACGTAGTTTCTGACAGGGGGCCCCAATTTGTGTCCAAGTTTTGGCAAGAGTTTTGTAGGTTACTGGGAGCGAGTGTCAGCCTGTCTTCAGGGTTTCATCCCCAGAGCAACGGTCAAACGGAGAGGGCCAACCAAGATTTGGAGAGAGTGTTGCGATGTTTGGTTTCTAAGAATCCCTCTTCCTGGAGTCAACAACTCTCTATGGTTGAGTACGCCACAATTCGTTGCCAGTGGCAGCTACGGGTCTCTCTCCGTTTGAGTGTAGTTTAGGTTACCAGCCACCTATCTTTCCCAGTACGGAGTCCGAGGTCACTGTTCCTTCCGCTCACGCTTTCATCCAGAGGTGCCGTCACGCATGGAGCAGAGCCCGTGAGACTCTTCTCCGGGTGGGGGCGCGCACCAAGGCTAAGGCCGATCGCCACCGGTCGAAGCCTCCGGTATACGTCGTTGGCCAAAGAGTGTGGCTTTCTACTAAGAACATTCCACTCCGATCCGTTTCGAACAAACTTGCCCCCAAATTTATCGGCCCGTTCAGAGTCACCAGGATCATTAGTCCGGTGGCGGTCCGGCTCAAGCTTCCTCCGGCGTATAGGAGAATTCATCCTACCTTTCATGTGTCTAAAATAAAACCTGTGTTTCAGGCACGCATTAACCCGCCGGTCCCGGTTCCCCGCCGCCACGACTTGTTGATGGGGAACCCACCTTTTCTGTCAATTGTATTTTGGACTCTAGAAGGAGGGGACGCGGATTCCAGTACCTGGTGGACTGGGAGGGTTACGGCCCGGAGGAGAGAAGTTGGGTACCTGCTAGGGACATTCTGGATCACTCCCTTATCGATGATTTCAATCGACAGGTAAATTCGCCTGGGAACGCCAAGAGGCGTTCCTAGGGGGTATTGTCACGGTTCATGAATCCACTACCTCTCTTTCTCTTTCTCTTTCTCTCTCTCTCTCTCTCTCTCTCTCTCTCTCTCTCTCTCGTGTTTGTGTGGGCGTGGTTCCCAATCTCGGCCTGATTGTCTGCGCCAGCTGGAACCACTTATCTTCCCTTTATATGTTCTGTAACCAGTGTTTCTTGTTGTCAGATCGTTGTTACTTCCTGAGGTTGTGTCGTGTGTCTGTGCTCTTCTCTCGCCGCCCTTGTGTGGATATTCTGCTGTGCTCCTTCCTACCCATCCGGACACACTCCCTGGATTTCAGAGCACGCTATCATTGGAGGATGCGCCTAGTCCCTGGGTCGGATTCCGTCTGAGTACAGTCTGTCTGTCCTGTTGCTGTTGTAAACTGTATTCATTAAACCATCGTTGCTTGCATCTTGCATCCGCCTCTGTATTGTCA
>NW_026285608.1:0-5769 GCF_023373465.1 Oncorhynchus keta | reverse complement strand
ACATTTACATTTACATTTAAGTCATTTAGCAGACGCTCTTATCCAGAGCGACTTACAAATTGGTGCATTCACCTTATGACATCCAGTGAATAGCCACTTTACAATAGTGCATCTAAATCTTTTAAGGGGGGTGAAGGATTACTTTATCCTATCCTAGTGTATTCCTTAAAGAGGTGGGGTTTCAGGTGTCTCCGGAAGGTGGTGATTGACTCCGCTGTCCTGGCGTGCCGTGAGGGAGTGTGTTCCACCATTGGGGAGCCAGAGCAGCGAACAGTTTTGACTGGGCTGAGCGGGAACTGTACTTCCTCAGTGGTAGGGAGGCGAGCAAGCCAGAGGTGGATGAACGCAGCGCCCTTGTTTGGGTGTAGGGCCTGATCAGAGCCTGGAGGTACTGAGGTGCCGTTCCCTCACAGCTCCGTAGGCAAGCACCATGGTCTTGTAGCGGATGCGAGCTTCAACTGGAAGCCAGTGGAGAGAGCGGAGGAGCGGGGTGACGTGAGAGAACTTGGGAAGGTTGAACACCAGACGGGCTGCGGCGTTCTGGATGAGTTGTAGGGGTTTAATGGCACAGGCAGGGAGCCCAGCCAACAGCGAGTTGCAGTAATCCAGACGGGAGATGACAAATGCCTGGATTAGGACCTGCGCCGCTTCCTGTGTGAGGCAGGGTCGTACTCTGCGGATGTTGTAGAGCATGAACCTACAGGAACGGGCCACCGCCTTGATGTTAGTTGAGAACGACAGGGTGTTGTCCAGGATCACGCCAAGGTTCTTAGCGCTCTGGGAGGAGGACACAATGGAGTTGTCAACCGTGATGGCGAGATCATGGAACGGGCAATCCTTCCCCGGGAGGAAGAGCAGCTCCGTCTTGCCGAGGTTCAGCTTGAGGTGGTGATCCGTCATCCACACTGATATGTCTGCCAGACATGCAGAGATGCGATTCGCCACCTGGTCATCAGAAGGGGGAAAGGAGAAGATTAATTGTGTGTCGTCTGCATAGCAATGATAGGAGAGACCATGTGAGGTTATGACAGAGCCAAGTGACTTGGTGTATAGCGAGAATAGGAGAGGGCCTAGAACAGAGCCCTGGGGCCCACCAGTGGTGAGAGCGCGTGGTGAGGAGACGCAGGTCTCACCACGCCACCCTGGTAGAGCGACTCTGTCAGGTGGGCGCATAATCCAAGCGTGGGTCACGCCGGAGATGCCCAACTCGGAGAGGGGTGGAGAGAGGAGGATCTGATGGTTCACAGTATCGAAGGCAGCGATGAGGTCTAGGAAGGATGAGAGCAGAGGAGAGAGTTCAGCTTTAGCAGTGCCGAGCGCTCCGTGACCCAGAAGAAGAGCGAGTCTCAGTTGAACGACTAGTCTTGAAACCTGACTGATTTGGATCAAGAAGGTCATTCTGGAGAGAGAGTCCAGCGGGAGAGCTGGCCAAGGCACGGCACGTTCAGCAAGTTTGGAGAGAAAAGAAAGAAGGGATACTGGTCTGTGGAAGCCAGACGAACCTTTCGGGAGGGATCGAGTGCAGGTTTTTTCAGAAGGGGGTGCAACTCTCGCTCTCTTGAAGACGGAAGGGACGTAGCCAGCGGTCAGGGATGGAGATTGATGAGCGAGGTGAAGGCAAGGGAGAAGGCTCCGGAGAACTGGATCATGGAGAAGAGAGGAGGGGATGAGGTCGAGCTTGGGCAGGTTGTTGCGGCCGGCCGGCCGTGGGCCCAAAACAGCAAGATTTCATCTGGGGAGAGAGGGGAGAAAGAGGTCAGAGCACAGGGTAGGGCAGTGTGAGCAGAACCAGCAGTGTCGTTTGGCTTAGCAAGCGAGGATCGGATGTCTACGTCGACACTACTTTGCAAAAATGGTTGACGTCGAAGTCATCCTGCAGAGAGGGGAGGAGGAGGGGGAGGGGGAGGGAGGATTCAGGAGGGAGGAGAAGGTGGCAAAGAGCTTCCTAGGGTTAGAGGCAGATGCTTGGAATTTAGAGTGGTAGAAAGTGGCTTTAGCAGCAGAGACGAGAGGAGGAAAATGTAGAGAGGAGGGAGGCGAAAGGATGCCGGAGGTCCGCAGGGAGGCGAGTTTTCCTCCATTCCACGCACGGCCGCGGAGCCCTGTTCCTGTATTTCTCTGTAAACAAATTAACAACAGACTTCCAGCATGCTTAAAGAGAAGGGCACTCGACATGTACTGTACTGACACAAATGACTGATGATTGGTTGAAAGAAATTGATAATGAGAAGATTGTGGGAGCTGTACTGTCAGATTTGAGTGCAGCCCTTGATATTATTGACCATATCCTGTTGTGACAAAAACAGACATTCCTGTCTTTGTCAAGTTTACGCAGGTACTCGTTTAGGGCAAAGAGTTATTTGAAACGTTCCGAACCCCTCGGTAGCACGGGAGTGGGCAAAGGTAATGATTCTCTTCTCTGTGCTAGTGAGGGTCATTAAAACAAATTGGAGTCCTCCCTCAGCTCATCAGATCGCATAAAACGAAGGTCGTTAAAGCCTACTTGAGTGATGATGGTGTCAGTATTGGAGTAGTTGGCCAGAACCCTAATAGAGAGTTGATGTTGGACACAGGCTCCTGGGTGACAGTGGACCTTGGTCGATCCACAGACCATAGACAGGCAAAAATCTTTAACCAACGAACTGCCCACAATGATTGTGGTCGTGATGGAATCCGATGGGGAAATGACCTGCTGTGGGGGAGGGTGCCACTGGGCAGCTGCCGGCTGTTGGTATACACCCAGGATCCGTGCTGAATCCCTGGGCTGGCAGGTCTGTCTCAAGTGGGGCAAAGCTGCTCGATCGGATCTTCTCAGATAGATGGGTGGCCAGACTGCCTCCTGGATCTCCTACACCTTGAGAGTGTCCAGTCTCCAATGGGCCGCGGCTACACTTATAGTACATGCAGGCTAACCGTTATGCAAATTGGCCATGAAAACCAATTTCATGAAGCTCCAATCGAACAGTTCTTGTGGGGACGTTGCTTCCAGAGGCAATTTGGAACTCGGTAGCGAGTGTTGCAACTGAGGACAGACAATTTTTACGCACTACGCGCTTCAGCACTCGGCGTACTCGTTCTGTGAGCCTGTTTGGCCTACCACATCGCAGCTGAGCCGTTGTTGCTCTTAGACATTTTCAATTCACAATAACATCACTATAACAGTTGACCGGGGCAGCTCTAGCAGGGCAGATATTTGTAGAACTGACTTGTTGGAAAGGTGTCATCCTATGGCGGTGCCATGTTTAAAGTCATTGTGCTCTTCAGTAAGGCTATTTTACTGCCCTGTTTATGGAGATTGCATGGCTGTGTGCTCGATGGCATACACCTGTCAGCAATGGGTGTGGCTGAGGGATGGATGAGGGGGGTTTTATGACACCTCACTTCGATCGTTAACCATAAGCAGCAGATGATTCCTTTTGAGGTCTAGATTAGGTGAACGATATGTCTTTGTGTCTTACTAAGAGTTGGTTGCCCAAAACTACAACATCAAACAACGGACACTGGGACAATATATTTTAACATCCGAATATTGGGAATGATGAGAGGTGGAATATGAAAAATGCCTATTTTTGTAATGTTTTTAAAAGTTGCATAAAGATGTTATAACGAAAACATTGTAACTTTAGGAGTTTTCATACTGTGTATATCATGTTTACATACTTTACGTTGTGTGGAAAATATCCAGGATAAAGAGAAGGATTTTGTGACGATAAGGTTATGATTTTAGTTCTCTAACGAGATCATAGTAAATTGTGATACCTTGCCTCGTAACCAGCCATGCCCCAGGGAACTCAGAGAGCGTGTCATCCTGGCGTAAACCCCCCCTTTTTACCCGAGGGTATAAAGCATTTGAGTTAAGAATTAACAGATCAGACTAAAACTCAATTTAAGCAGGACCATCCAGTTATTCTCTTCATATCATTGTTTGTCTACACTGCTCTCATCCCCACTCTGGGATCATCTACACGGCTGCCATCCTCAGAAGACCCCTCTTCCAGAACGAGTACAAGTAAACAGACAAATAAGATAGAGGACATTGTGACCTCTTGTTGACAATCAGAGACTTACACCGAGTAACAGGCCCCCCACAGAGCAGCAGTTCGGGGCAAGGTATTAGGGTTATTGCGAGTGTAGTTCCCAAATGTTTTTATTCTCCTTTCTCTCTCGCTTTCTCTCTCTTTAGATCTCAATATTGCGTAACAAGTGTCATTTTGTATTAGTCTGCTAGGAACTTGTTGTCATCGTACTACATTAATTGTATTTGATTTATTTGTAAAAAAAAAAATAATAATACTGCTGTCACCATACAGGAGTCGCTATTGCGCGATGGGATAAGAACATCTCTGCCGGCCAAACCCTCCTCTAACGATGCTGTGTGCCACCCCATGGAGTCGTGGCGACAGAGCCTGGACTCGAACCAGTGCCTTAGACCACGGCGCCATTCAGAAGGCCTCATCATATTATGTTTGTGTGTGTGTAAATTCCAATATCAATTCCAATTTTAATCACAGCCTCCTATGTGAAAACAATTCCATTTGAATATCAGTTTACTGAATTTACTGAATTGAAATGGAATTGACACGAACTTGGAATTGGTAGGCCTATTCAAGTGCCGTGTTTTACAAAAAAATGCTTGAAAGAAAGTCATTATGTCTCAATGAACCAGTAATCATGAACATTACCAAAAGAGTACATTTGACCCCCACATTTTCTTTACTTTCCCAACACTTCCTACAAAAACATTCCCAACACTTCCTACAAAAACATTCCCAACACTTCCTGCAAAAACATTCCCAACACTTCCTACAAAAACATTCCCAACACTTCCTACATCAGTGAAAATAAAGACGCATCAGTAAAAGTTCAGTGGTCATCAAGATACAGAAAGTGGTAAATGACCTTTTAAATGACATCCGACCAAGGTTCTACATCTGTCCTCGTGCTTCGAGACCTTAGTGCTGCTTTTGACACCATCGATCACCACAATCTTTTGGACAGATTGGAAACCCAGATTGGTCTACAGAGACAAGTTCTGGCCTGGTTTAGATCTTCTGCCTGGTTCTATAGTAAAAGGGTGTATTTTCTCATGTGGGAATACCAACACACATTGATCAGAGAACAAAAGTGTGCATTATTAAATGTGTGTATGCGTACATGTAGGTCCATTTGCAAGTCCGGGGGGTGGGAATGAGGGAAGAAGAAAGGGGTGAGAGGAGAGGAGAGAAGAGAAGAGACTAAACAAGATGAGACGAGTGAAATGTAATCCAAAGGGAAGGGAAGAGGATGAAATGGGGGATGGTTTGACAAAAAGAGGAGGAAGAGACTTTATTATGTTCTTGTTGTTCCCAGGAATTCCTGTAGCTTTTCTGCGTGCTTATACCATGCTGCCACCACGCACGCACACACGCACGCACACACACACACACACACACACACACACACACACACACACACACACACACACACACACACACACACACACACACACACACACACACACACACACACACACACACACACACACACACACAGAGAGAAACATGGATAAACATTAGAATCTGAAGTTAAATTGGTAAACCATGAGATCTTGTTGGAGAGTGAGAGGTAGAGGGGGGAGAAGAGAGAGAATGAGTCCTGTGGGGCTTTTGGGGGTCGTAGAGCAAAACGGAGAACATCATCATTTCCATAGAGTTAGTCAGCAGGCTGAACTATTCAGACGCTACAGACAAGACTTTACTTTCGGGATGTCTCCTGGTTTGACAAACAACG
>NW_026285607.1:15000-22505 GCF_023373465.1 Oncorhynchus keta | reverse complement strand
TCTCCATGGTCCCTCAACTGGGCCTCATTACCATTTAGCCCATCTAGTCCAGAGAGTCTGGAGACAAACAGGACCATAAAGATGTCTCTCTGTCTGCCTGTTCCCTCAACTGGGCCTCATTACCATTTAGCCCATCTAGTCCAGAGAGTCTGGAGACAAACAGGACCATAAAGATGTCTCTCTGTCTCCATCGTCCCTCAACTGGGCCTCATTACCATTTAGCCCATCTAGTCCAGAGAGTCTGGAGACAAACAGGACCATAAAGATGTCTCTCTGTCTCCATGGTCCCTCAACTGGGCCTCATTACCATTTAGCCCATCTAGTCCAGAGAGTCTGGAGACAAACAGGACCATAAAGATGTCTCCATGGTCCCTCAACTGGGCCTCATTACCATTTAGCCCATCTAGTCCAGAGAGTCTGGAGACAAACAGGACCATAAAGATGTCTCCATGGTCCCTCAACTGGGCCTCATTACCATTTAGCCCATCTAGTCCAGAGATTCTGGAGACAAACAGGACCATAAAGATGTCTCCATGGTCCCTCAACTGGGCCTCATTACCATTTAGCCCATCTAGTCCAGAGATTCTGGAGACAAACAGGACCATAAAGATGTCTCCATGGTCCCTCAACTGGGCCTCATTACCATTTAGCCCATCTAGTCCAGAGAGTCTGGAGACAAACAGGACCATAAAGATGTCTCCATGGTCCCTCAACTGGGCCTCATTACCATTTAGCCCATCTAGTCCAGAGAGTCTGGAGACAAACAGGACCATAAAGATGTCTCCATGGTCCCTCAACTGGGCCTCATTACCATTTAGCCCATCTAGTCCAGAGAGTCTGGAGACAAACAGGACCATAAAGATGTCTCCATGGTCCCTCAACTGGGCCTCATTACCATTTAGCCCATCTAGTCCAGAGAGTCTGGAGACAAACAGGACCATAAAGATGTCTCTCTGTCTGCCTGTTCCCTCAACTGGGCCTCATTACCATTTGGCCCATCTAGTCCAGAGAGTCTGGAGACAAACAGGACCATAAAGATGTCTCCATGGTCCCTCAACTGGGCCTCATTACCATTTAGCCCATCTAGTCCAGAGAGTCTGGAGACAAACAGGACCATAAAGATGTCTCCATGGTCCCTCAACTGGGCCTCATTACCATTTAGCCCATCTAGTCCAGAGAGTCTGGAGACAAACAGGACCATAAAGATGTCTCCATGGTCCCTCAACTGGGCCTCATTACCATTTAGCCCATCTAGTCCAGAGATTCTGGAGACAAACAGGACCATAAAGATGTCTCCATGGTCCCTCAACTGGGCCTCATTACCATTTAGCCCATCTAGTCCAGAGAGTCTGGAGACAAACAGGACCATAAAGATGTCTCCATGGTCCCTCAACTGGGCCTCATTACCATTTAGCCCATCTAGTCCAGAGATTCTGGAGACAAACAGGACCATAAAGATGTCTCCATGGTCCCTCAACTGGGCCTCATTACCATTTAGCCCATCTAGTCCAGAGAGTCTGGAGACAAACAGGACCATAAAGATGTCTCCATGGTCCCTCAACTGGGCCTCATTACCATTTAGCCCATCTAGTCCAGAGAGTCTGGAGACAAACAGGACCATAAAGATGTCTCTCTGTCTGCCTGTTCCCTCAACTGGGCCTCATTACCATTTAGCCCATCTAGTCCAGAGAGTCTGGAGACAAACAGGACCATAAAGATGTCTCCATGGTCCCTCAACTGGGCCTCATTACCATTTAGCCCATCTAGTCCAGAGAGTCTGGAGACAAACAGGACCATAAAGATGTCTCCATGGTCCCTCAACTGGGCCTCATTACCATTTAGCCCATCTAGTCCAGAGAGTCTGGAGACAAACAGGACCATAAAGATGTCTCCATGGTCCCTCAACTGGGCCTCATTACCATTTAGCCCATCTAGTCCAGAGAGTCTGGAGACAAACAGGACCATAAAGATGTCTCCATGGTCCCTCAACTGGGCCTCATTACCATTTAGCCCATCTAGTCCAGAGAGTCTGGAGACAAACAGGACCATAAAGATGTCTCTCTGTCTGCCTGTTCCCTCAACTGGGCCTCATTACCATTTGGCCCATCTAGTCCAGAGAGTCTGGAGACAAACAGGACCATAAAGATGTCTCCATGGTCCCTCAACTGGGCCTCATTACCATTTAGCCCATCTAGTCCAGAGAGTCTGGAGACAAACAGGACCATAAAGATGTCTCCATGGTCCCTCAACTGGGCCTCATTACCATTTAGCCCATCTAGTCCAGAGAGTCTGGAGACAAACAGGACCATAAAGATGTCTCCATGGTCCCTCAACTGGGCCTCATTACCATTTAGCCCATCTAGTCCAGAGATTCTGGAGACAAACAGGACCATAAAGATGTCTTCATGGTCCCTCAACCGAGCCTCAGAACCAGCTGGCTGAGTGTTGTCCTGAGACTCTATGGGGTTGGTTTGGGTTAGTGAACTGAGCCTCAGAACCAGCTGGCTGACTGCTGTCCTGAGGCTCTATGGGGTTGGTTTGGGTTAGTGAACTGAGCCTCAGAACCAGCTGGCTGAGGGGACTCTTGTTTCCTGTCAGTTATTCTGTCTCTGATCAAACAGACCATGAGGATCCCAGCTCTAGAGGTTCATCTTGCCAGTACATAACTGACTGACTGTGAAAAGGACAACTACTTCACACAGGAGATACGATACATCATTGAAATAAACAGGAAATAATGATTAAATAATGACTGTTTCTTGTTGCCTCTTTCTTTCTTCAAAACAACACATTTAGCTGATCAATGATTGGAGTTATTTCCCCTCAGATTAAACCAATCAGATGCATCCTACTTCCATCAACAGATTAAAGACATCAGGAATAACATCAACTAGGCTATAATGAGGTGACAGAGTAGAGGCCAGCCTCCTGCTACAGCCAGCCTCCTGCTAGAGCCAGAGTACAGCCACACTACTTCTGACCAGAGCCTTATGGGTCCTGGTAGTGCACTACATAGGGAATAGGGTGCCATCTTGAGACGTAACCTGACTGATCAGTCTGTCACACTGTCTTCCTGTATATGAACAGCAGGACAGGATCAGTCTGGCACACTGTCTTCCTGTATATGAACAGCAGGACAGGATCAGTCTGGCACACTGTCTTCCTGTATATGAACAGCAGGACAGGATCAGTCTGTCACACTGTCTTCCTGTATATGAACAGCAGGACAGGATCAGTCTGTCACACTGTCTTCCTGTATATGAACAGCAGGACAGGATCAGTCTGGCACAATGTCTTCCTGTATATGAACAGTAGGACAGGATCAGTCTGGCACAATGTCTTCCTGTATATGAACAGTAGGACAGGATCAGTCTGGCACACTGTCTTCCTGTATATGAACAGCAGGACAGGATCAGTCTGGCACACTGTCTTCCTGTATATGAACAGCAGGACAGGATCAGTCTGTCACACTGTCTTCCTGTATATGAACAGCAGGACAGGATCAGTCTGTCACACTGTCTTCCTGTATATGAACAGCAGGACAGGATCAGTCTGGCACACTGTCTTCCTGTATACGAACAGCAGGACAGGATCAGTCTGGCACACTGTCTTCCTGTATATGAACAGCAGGACAGGATCAGTCTGTCACACTGTCTTCCTGTATACGAACAGCAGGACAGGATCAGTCTGGCACACTGTCTTCCTGTATATGAACAGCAGGACAGGATCAGTCTGTCACACTGTCTTCCTGTATATGAACAGTAAACATTCTGTCTATTACCAGAGACCCAGGTAAACACTAGACACTCCTGTTCATAACATGTCTATTAACAGAGACCCAGGTAAACACTAGACACTCCTGTTCATAACATGTCTATTAACAGAGACCCAGGTAAACACTAGACACTCCTGTTCATAACATGTCCATTAACAGAGACCCAGGTAAACACTAGACACTCCTGTTCATAACATGTCTATTAACAGAGACCCAGGTAAACACTAGACACTCCTGTTCATAACATGTCTGTTAACAGAGACCCAGGTAAACACTAGACACTCCTGTTCATAACATGTCTATTAACAGAGACCCAGGTAAACACTAGACACTCCTGTTCATAACATGTCTATTAACAGAGACCCAGGTAAACACTAGACACTCCTGTTCATAACATGTCCATTAACAGAGACCCAGGTAAACACTAGACACTCCTGTTCATAACATGTCTATTAACAGAGACCCAGGTAAACACTAGACACTCCTGTTCATAACATGTCTGTTAACAGAGACCCAGGTAAACACTAGACACTCCTGTTCATAACATGTCTGTTAACAGAGACCCAGGTAAACACTAGACACTCCTGTTCATAACATGTCTATTAACAGAGACCCAGGTAAACACTAGACACTCCTGTTCATAACATGTCTATTAACAGAGACCCAGGTAAACACTAGACACTCCTGTTCATAACATGTCTGTTAACAGAGACCCAGGTAAACACTAGACACTCCTGTTCATAACATGTCTATTAACAGAGACCCAGGTAAACACTAGACACTCCTGTTCATAACATGTCTATTAACAGAGCCAGGGTAAACACTAGACACTCCTGTTCATAACATGTCTATTAACAGAGACCCAGGTAAACACTAGACACTCCTGTTCATAACATGTCTGTTAACAGAGACCCAGGTAAACACTAGACACTCCTGTTCATAACATGTCTATTAACAGAGACCCAGGTAAACACTAGACACTCCTGTTCATAACATGTCTATTAACAGAGCCAGGGTAAACACTAGACACTCCTGTTCATAACATGTCTATTAACAGAGCCAGGGTAAACACTAGACACTCCTGTTCATAACATGTCTATTAACAGAGACCCAGGTAAACACTAGACACTCCTGTTCATAACATGTCTATTAACAGAGCCAGGGTAAACACTAGACACTCCTGTTCATAACATGTCTATTAACAGAGACCCAGGTAAACACTAGACACTCCTGTTCATAACATGTCTATTAACAGAGACCCAGGTAAACACTAGACACTCCTGTTCATAACATGTCTATTAACAGAGACCCAGGTAAACACTAGACACTCCTGTTCATAACATGTCTATTAACAGAGCCAGGGTAAACACTAGACACTCCTGTTCATAACATGTCTATTAACAGAGACCCAGGTAAACACTAGACACTCCTGTTCATAACATGTCTATTAACAGAGACCCAGGTAAACACTAGACACTCCTGTTCATAACATGTCTATTAACAGAGACCCAGGTAAACACTAGACACTCCTGTTCATAACATGTCTATTAACAGAGCCAGGGTAAACACTAGACACTCCTGTTCATAACATGTCTATTAACAGAGACCCAGGTAAACACTAGACACTCCTGTTCATAACATGTCTATTAACAGAGCCAGGGTAAACACTAGACACTCCTGTTCATAACATGTCTATTAACAGAGACCCAGGTAAACACTAGACACTCCTGTTCATAACATGTCTATTAACAGAGCCAGGGTAAACACTAGACACTCCTGTTCATAACATGTCTATTAACAGAGACCCAGGTAAACACTAGACACTCCTGTTCATAACATGTCTATTAACAGAGCCAGGGTAAACACTAGACACTCCTGTTCATAACATGTCTATTAACAGAGACCCAGGTAAACACTAGACACTCCTGTCCATAACATGTCTATTAACAGAGCCAGGGTAAACACTAGACACTCCTGTTCATAACATGTCTGTTAACAGAGACCCAGGTAAACACTAGACACTCCTGTTCATAACATGTCTATTAACAGAGACCCAGGTAAACACTAGACACTCCTGTTCATAACATGTCTATTAACAGAGCCAGGGTAAACACTAGACACTCCTGTTCATAACATGTCTATTAACAGAGACCCAGGTAAACACTAGACACTCCTGTTCATAACATGTCTATTAACAGAGACCCAGGTAAACACTAGACACTCCTGTTCATAACATGTCTATTAACAGAGACCCAGGTAAACACTAGACACTCCTGTCCATAACATGTCTATTAACAGAGCCAGGGTAAACACTAGACACTCCTGTTCATAACATGTCTATTAACAGAGACCCAGGTAAACACTAGACACTCCTGTTCATAACATGTCCATTAACAGAGCCCCAGGTAAACACTAGACACCCCTGTTCATAACATGTCTATTAACAGAGACCCAGGTAAACACTAGACACTCCTGTTCATAACATGTCTATTAACAGAGACCCAGGTAAACACTAGACACTCCTGTTCATAACATGTCTATTAACAGAGACCCAGGTAAACACTAGACACTCCTGTTCATAACATGTCTATTAACAGACCCAGGTAAACACTAGACACTCCTGTTTATAACATGTCTATTAACAGAGACCCAGGTAAACACTAGACACTCCTGTCCATAACATGTCTATTAACAGAGCCAGGGTAAACTCTCCTGTTGGATAAAACATTCACTCTTCTCTCCTGTTCATAACATGTCTGTTAGAAAATGGTGCAAAATGGCAAAAACAAACCATTTAATTCTGAAGCAAATCTATATTTGGAAAACAATCAAATATTCAACACCTTTTAAGGCATTTCAGGCAAATGTGTTGAATGAATTTTAATAGTGCTTTAATAATTTAGTCAATCTTCCCTCTCCCCTCAATTCTTTCATTCCCAACCTCTCTCCCTCTCTCTCCCCCTCCTCTCTCTCACCCTCCCCTCTCTCCCTCTCCCTCCCTCTCCCTGCCCCTCCCTATTCCCCTCTATTTCATTCCCAACCTCTCCCCCTCCCTCCCCCTCCCCTCCCTCTCCCCCTCCCTCTTCCCCTCTCTCCCCCTCCCCTCCCAGTTTTAGGCTGGGTTTCTGTACAGCACTTTGATATATCAGCAGATGTACGAAGGGCTATATAAATACATTTGATGTGATTTGATTTGACACCTCAAATCCCCTTCCCCCTTTCCCTATATATAGTGCACTACTTTAGACCAGGGCCCTATGGCACCCTATTCCCTATATAGTGCACTACTTTAGACCAGGGCCCTATGGCACCCTATTCCCTATATAGTGCACTACTTTAGACCAGGGCCCTATGGCACCCTATTCCCTATATATAGTGTACTACTTTAGACCAGGGCCCTATGGCACCCTATTCCCTATATATAGTGCACTACTTTAGACCAGGGCCCTATGGCAGCCTATTCCCTATATATAGTGTACTACTTTAGACCAGGGCCCTATGGCACCCTATTCCCTATATAGTGCACTACTTTAGACCAGGGCCCTATGGGGTAGTGCATCACTAAAGGGAGCCAGGAGACACATTCTGCTAGGTGTTCAATCTGGAACCCAAAACAACATTTAAAATAAGAGGAAACCACCAGAACAGAACATACGGCTGTCATGATGCAACTGCTGTGTAGCAATTACCCTCTCTGATTGGTTGTCTCTCAGACACCAGTGAACCTGAT